>NC_057810.1:429978193-429987735 GCF_018294505.1 Triticum aestivum
AGCGGTGGCGTTGCCTCTGGATGAACAGGACCCCGTGGTGTGGAGGGCTGGATGAACAGTAAACGGTGGAGGGATGGTTGAATAGGGCCCCGTGGTGTGGAGGGCTGGATGAACAGTAGACGGTGGAGGGCTGGATGAACAGTAGATGGTGGAGGGGTGGTTGAACAGTAGCCGGTGGAGTAGCGCGCGGTGGAGGCTGGATGAACAGGAACCCGTGGAGGCTGGAGGAGGTCGACGGTAGCCCGTGGAGGCTGGAGGAGGTCTACGGTGGAGATGAACAGTATCCCATGGAGTCCCGTTTTGCGGTACACCACATCCCTCCCTCCCGTTTCAACCGTGGCGCTCCAACACAAGTTCGTTCCGTCCGTTTTGTGGTACGCCACACCCCTCCCGATGAACAGGACCCCCGTTTTGACCGTAGGACGTCCGTTTCCCCTGTTTTGCGGTACGCCACACCCCTCCCGATCAACAGGACCCCCGTTTCGACCGTAGGAGGTCCGTTTCCTTCGTTTTGCGGTATGCCAGGCCCCTCCCGATCAACAGGACCCCATTTCGAACGTGGCCGGTCGAACACAAGGCCGTTTCCTCCGTTGTGCGGTATGCCAGGCCTCGTTTCCATCGCCTGTTCCGTCCAAGCCCTCCCGATGAACACGACCACACATTCTGTTCCGACCCAGCCGGTTGGCTCCCCATGATCACGACGATGATGCTGTTTCTCCGTTCCGACCCAGCCATGTACGTATGCGCGATAGGCATTAGAGACCCTACCCGTATGTACATACGTGGCCGTATTTTCTTTCTTGCACCCTCGCCGATGTATGTACATGTACATGCTACATGCGCACCTCTACAACGACACGTGCTCGCCTCTACTATGACACATGCGCGCCTCTACATCCACCAGTATATATGTATGTACACGTTCGCGACCAGAATGACAACGCTACGTACGCTTCGACCAGGTGGGTCCCGAATGTCAGGCACTTCCTTGCGTGCGAAGATGTAGCTGGTGGGTCCCAGCAGTCAGGGGGGCGAATCGTTTTTTTTTCAGACGCACTTCCTTGTGTGCGAAGATGTATGTCAGGACCCCGACTCGATGTCACATCGATCTAGCTTGTAACACCTCATATCACTTTGCGGCCTCACGCACGGTATCCCCACGGGTGTCGCCTTACCTTTGCCCAGGACCGTTTGCGCCTTTTGGCTCACGTATATGATAGTGTCGCTAGCATCCATATGATAAAGAGCCCGGGCTGACATGACTAGTCGTAAACCCAAAGTGCCACAGGCTTACAGGGACAGGCATCCATGACCCAGCAATGAACGTGTCGGTCATCAGCAAGTGGGTCCGGGCTGTAGCACTGGGCTAGCAGGACTCCGGTAAACCGGGCTGTAGCGGGCTAACAGGACTCCGGTACTCAATGCGTGACATTTCCCCGAAGGGACAGACACAGGAACGAAGAAGGACACATGCCGGCCAGCCTAAGTGTTCCAGAGCAGTAGCAAGCTACCATGGCTCAGTGGTAACACTAGGAGACATTTCCCGGTAAGAGAGGCTACTAAGGATAAACAACTAGATAGTCAGATCCCACACATACCAAGCATTTCAATCATACACACAATATGCTCGATATGTGCAAACACAACAAGGCATCACAACATGACTCTATGACACAAGTACTTTATTTAAGGCTCAGAGAGCCATACATAACATACACAAAGGTACGGGTCACACGACCCATCATTCAAGTCATACAGTCATACAAACCAGCAGCGGAAGTAACTTGTCTGAGTACAGACAACTTGGAGAAATAAAAGAGGCTTGGAAAGCCTAGCTATACTACGTGGTCCTTCACAAGCTCAGGATCACCACCTGGGCCTTAGCCTACTCATTGATGTCAACGTCTACGTAGAACCCATCAGAAGGGGTTGCAGCGTCTTCTGTAAAAAAATGTAAATTATAGCAACATGAGTACAAAGGTACTCAGCAAGACTTACATCAGATCCTACATACATGCATATTATCAAGAAGGGTTGGTGGAGTTATTGCAGCAAGCCAGCTTTGACTCTTGGCTAGGCTAACCTACGAGACTCCAACTTGAAATGGTTTTGCGTACACGAGTCCACTACTCACCACTTCAATACACTACCGAGGATCCACCTCCGTCTTCCTACGGAAGAGCCATCCTCGGCACTCACACTTATCTTGAGGCTTTTAGTAGTTTCCATTTACTTGTCTATGAACTGTATCGGCAACCAAGTAGTCCTTTACCGCGGACGCGGCTATTCGAATAGATCATGATAACCCTGCAGGGGTGTACTTCTTCATACATGTTTCCACCACTTAGCGTCTGCACACGACATGTGCTCGGCAGACTTCAAGCGAAAGCTGACGTGGGTGTAGACCACGACCTACCTAAACACCTAAGCCTCTAGTCCAGGTTTATCGCCTATCCAGGTTCCATCCGCAGGGAGTCCGGCCGAGGTTTCCCATACGGCCCCGAACGATGTGAACAGGGTTCCCGAGATACCTAACGGGTATTCGGTACACCCGGCCACGTACCTACCGCATCACAGCCCACCCCTACGGTCAGCGCTGTCCACGGCCTCTAGTAGGCTACAAACACCAGAAACTACTTGCAACTCCTGGACAGAGAGCTAGGGTGAATAAGAAGTCGAGCGGGGTCATATTTCAGGGCCCAATGCATGGTAGTAGCTGTATCTTAAATCACACATATAGATCTCAGTGCTTAATGTCGGCTTCAATGAAACAACCCACCATGTACTCCTACATGGCCTCTCATCGATACCTTTACCAAATCGTGTTCACCACACTACTCTCATTACCGACATAATCATTTCACTCTAGCCCATCACCCAGATGAACCAGACCTGACACGACTCTAGCCATAGCAGGCATAGCAAGGTAGGAACAACACATACATATGGCTCAATCAACTCCTACACATGCTAGTGGGTTTCATCTAGTTACTGTGGCAATGACAGGTCATTCAGAGGAAATGGGTTCAACTACCGTAGCACACAGCAGTTTGAAACGCGTTGTCTTAATGCAGTAAAAGAGAGCAGGAGCGAGAACATAGGATTGCATCGATATGATCAAATGGTTGGTTGCTTGCCTGATGGTTCGATGCACTGATACGGTTCTTCGTTAGGGTAATCACGGTACTCCTCGGAGGCAGAACCTGCCGCAAAGAACACCGATACACAACCATCACCAAACAACGTGCAACAATATGATGCATGCATGAAACATAGCAATATGAGTGTGTTGGGCTAATGCAACTAAGACCAGAAGGGTTTGAACCAATTTGAATCAAAGATTCAAATTTCAAACTCAAACATGGCCTTTTAAAGTGTTTTTCCTTGTTCTGCATTAAACATCAGGTTAACTTGTTTAATCATGCATGAAAATAGTACAGATGGATAGATTGGATTTTTCTGATCATTTTTCATATATAATTTGTCTGATTTGGAGTTACAGAATAAAAGTTATGAATTTTTAAAGTTTAAACTATATTCTGGAATTTCCTATATTAGATTAATTCCAGAAAATCAATTATTGCGTCAGCCTGACGTCAGTGTGACGTCAGCAGGTCAACGGAACACGTCCGGGTCAAACGTGATAGTGGGTCCCGCGTGTCAGGGTGATTAATTTAATTAAAGTTTAAATAAAACTAAACCTGTTTAATTAACAGGGCTGGGCCCCACCTGTCATTGACTCAGGGGAGTCAACCAGGGCCCACCCGTGGTCAAACCCGGGTCGGCTGCACCGGCGTTTAGCCGCCGGCGAGCCCGACGCGGCGGCGGAAGTGGTTTTGGCTGTTTCGGCCGCCAAATGGATCGCGGAGACCACCGGAGTGGAGCTGGGGACGAGCCGCAGCTCTTGGTGGAGTCCGTTGGGGTCGGGGTGGCCGGAGTTGGCACCGGCGATGACTTTGGCGGCCACCGGGGTTCTGCCGAAGACGAACTTGACGCAAGAGGGGTCGGTGAGGTGCGGGGAGTAGATAGCTAGGTGCTACGTGACACGGTGAGCATGATGGACACCATGGAGTGGTCGAAGGGTGACCGGGAGCACGTCGGCGACGAGCTCCACGGCGGTGGGTGCGGTTGAGCTCCGGGAGGTCGCTACACAGCTGGGGAGCAAGAAAAAGAGGGGGGGGGAAGATGGCTAAGCTCACAGTGAGTGCGACGAAGCCCTTGGTGCGGCCGGAGATGGACCGGAGCGACGACGGCGTTGGAGGGGATCTCCTGCGACGGCGGTTCGGGCGAGGTCGTTGCGGTGGACTCGGGCGTTGCGAGCGCTCGGGGCTCGGCTTGCTCGATGGAGTGGACAGCAGCGGAGCTCCTGGACACGATGAGAGGACGCACGGGTGGCGGGGAGCACGGCTACGACGAAGGCACGGCGATGGTGGCGTCGGTCATGGCGGGGGAGCGCGAGGGGGAGGAGCTGGAGAGGAGAGGGGGTGTCTGGGGGGTTCAGGGGAGCGAGGGAGGCCGGTCCACGACGTCACCGGGCGAGGGGAGCGACGAGGCGGCGAGCAGGTGCGTGGCGCGCGCTACGGTCGCCGTCGGGCACCTGCCTGCCTGCCTGGCCGGCAAGCAGCTCCCTGGAGCGGCGCTGGGCTGGGCCGGCAGGTGGGCCGGGAGCAGGCGTCAGGTAAGTTTTCCATTTTCTTTCTGTTTTCTGTTTTTTTAATACTTCTGCAACTTTGTTGAATTAAATAAAATACTTAGGCAACTCCTAAAATCACCAAACTACTCCTGGTCCATGGTGGGAATATTTCCAACATGAAACATTTTAGTTTGGAGATATTTGAGCATTTAAATATTTTATATAATTTTAAATGCCCAAATTCAATTATTTATGATTTAATTCAAAAACCCTAATATGGCCTAGGAAAATGTGCATCACTTTTGGCAGAGGTTCTGAACCAAGACAAAAATGATGGGCATTTTAGAAGGGCATTTCAGGTTCATTGAAAAAGTTTTTAGTAAACCCTAATTGGTTTCAGAGGGGACTGGGGGTTCTGTCATCCCCATTTCAGGTTTCTGATAATAGAATAAACATGATGCAACACTCTAATGCATGAACTAGCTAGGGTGTGACAACTCACCCCCACTCAAAAGAATCTCGTCCCGAGATTTGGGTTCCTCCGGAAAGAAGGCAGGATACTCAAGTCGAAGACGATCCTCCCTTTCCCAAGTTGCTTCATCCTCAGAATGGTGCGACCATTGTACTTTGAGAAACTTGATATTATGACGTCGAGTGGTACGCTCGGCCTGATCGAGGATACGAATGGGGTACTCTCGATATGTAAGATTATCTTGGAGATCAAGCGTTTCGTGGTCCACTCCACGGATAGGATCCGAGAAGCAACACCTGAGTTGAGAAACGTGGAAGACATCGTGGACTCTGGAGAGGTGCGGAGGTAGTTCCAACTGGTAGGCAACTTCTCCTCGTTTAGCAAGAATGCGAAAAGGTCCAATGTAACGAGGAGCCAATTTTCCTTTGATACCGAAACGATGGGTTCCCTTTAGAGGGGTAACCCGAAGGTAAGCCTTCTCGTCAACCTCGAAAGTCATAGCCTTATGTTTTCGGTCATATTGACTCTTTTGACGAGATTGGGATGTTTTCAACTTTTCACGAACGATGCGAACTTGCTCTTCTGCTTCCTGAATCATACCCGGGCCAAAGAATTGTCTTTCCCCGGTCTCTGACCAGTTAAGGGGTGTTCGACACCGTCGTCCATAGAGAACTTCAAAAGGGGCTTTACCCAAGCTAGATTGATAGCTGTTGTTGTAAGCGAATTCGGCAAATGGAAGGCACTTCTCCCAATCCATTCCGAATGAGATAACAGAGGCTCGAAGCATGTCTTCTAGGATCTGGTTGACGCGTTCCACTTGACCACTCGATTGAGGGTGAAAAGCGGTGCTAAAGGAAAGGCGGGTTCCCATAGCGTTTTAGAAACTTTCCCAAAATCGAGAGGTGAAAAGACTTCCTCTATCCGAATTGATTTCCAAGGGAACACCATGGAGAGACACTATTCGGGAGATGTATAAGTCTGCCAGCTGACTAGCGGTTATACTCTCACGAACGGGTAAGAAATGAGCTACTTTGGAAAGACGATCGACCACGACGAAAATAGCATTATTCCCTCTTTTGGTCCTGGGAAAACCGGTAATGAAATCCATACCAATTTTATCCCATTTCCATTCAGGAATAGCTAATGGTTGAAGGGTACCAGCAGGCCGTTGATGCTCTGCTTTTACACGACGACAGACGTCGCAATTTGCAATATACTGAGCAATTTCTCTCTTCATCCTAGTCCACCAGAACCTCTGGCGTAGGTCCTGATACATCTTGGTACTACCGGGATGAATGGTGAGAGGAGATTCATGAGCTTCCTTAAGGATCAATCGCCTCAGGTTGCGCACCTTGGGAACCACTAGTCGATCCCCGAAGTATACGACTCCTTGATCATTAACGGAGAAACAATTCGCAATTCCTTTCTGAATGTTTCTCTTGATGCGGGAGATTCCCGGATCTACCTTCTGTGCTTTGATAATTTGATCCGTAAGGGTAGGTTTTGCCACCAAGGTGGAGAGAAAACCTTGAGGTACAATGTGAAGGTTAAGCTTCCGAAATTCCTCATGGAGAAGCGGTTGACTTTGTTGTAACATCAGGTTGTTACAATAAGATTTATGACTTAGCGCATCAGCCATGACGTTGGCTTTCCCTGGGGTGTAGGTTATTCCTAAGTCGAAGTATGTGATCAATTCAACCCAACGCCTTTGCCTGAGATTCAGATCTGGTTGGGTGAAGATGTACTTCAGACTTTGGTGATCAGTGAATATTTCGCAACGATTACCGAGGAGGTAATGTCGCCAGGTCTTAAGTGCATAGACCACGGCTGCAAGTTCTAGATCATGAGTAGGATAATTCTCCTCATGTGGGTGCAATTGCCGTGAAGCGTAAGCAATTACGTGTCGATCTTGCATGAGAATGCAACCTAGTCCTTGTCGCGAGGCGTCGCAGTAGATAACAAAGTCCTTGGAGAAGTCTGGCGGTACCAGCACGGGAGCAGAGGTCAAGCGTCTTTTCAGTTCCTGAAAGCTGTGCTCACATTGTGGAGTCCATTCGAACTTCTTATCTTTCTTGAGGAGTTCGGTTAGAGGTTTAGCAACTTTGGAGAAGTTCTCGACAAAGCGGCGGCAATAGCTCGCTAAGCCTAGAAAACTCCGAACTTGCTTGACCGATTCAGGTGGAGTCCAATCAAGGACGGCTTGAACTCGCTCAGGGTTAACAGCAATACCTTTACCAGATATTACATGACCCAGATAGGTCACTTCTGGCAACCAGAATTCACATTTAGAAAATTTGGCATAAAGGCGATGCTCTCGAAGTTTCTTCAACACTAGCCTTAGATGTTCGGCATGTTCTTCCTCGTTCTTGGAGTAGATGAGTATGTCATCGAGATAAACCACGACGAATTTATCCAAATACTCCATGAAGATTGAGTTCATTAACCGAGAAAAGGTGGCTGGAGCGTTGGTTAAACCGAAGGACATAACGGTGTACTCGTATTTGCCATAACGAGTAACAAAGGCCGTTTTAGGAATGTCCCCGTTTCTGATTTTGATTTGATGGTAGCCCAACCTCAAATCCATCTTGGAGAAGACTGAGGATCCAGCGAGCTAATCATACAGGTCGTTGATCCTGGGAAGTGGATATTTGTTCTTGATTGTGACCAGGTTGACAGGTCGGTAATCTACAACCATCCGGTCCGTACCATCCTTCTTCTTGACGAATAGGACGGGGCAAGCCCACGGAGATGAACTAGGGCGGATGAAACCCCTTTTCAAGGATTCATCGAGTTGTTTCTTAAGCTCGGCTAGTTCTAGGGGTGCCATCTTATAAGGTCTTCTAGCAATCGGAACGGTTCCTGGAATGAGGTCTATTACGAACTCAACATCCCTGTCAGGTGGGACACCTGGCAATTCCTCTGGAAAGACATCCGGGAAGTCACGGACTACCAGAACGTCCTCAAGGTCTGGCAAAGGGCTGGCGTTAAGAGAATATAATTGTCGCTTGGCTATTCAAGTCAAAACATTGACTATCTTCCCCGAAGGATGGGTGAGTTGAACAGTCCTAGAGAAGCAATCAATTTTGGCTTGATGAGCTGACATCCAGTCCATACCCAAAATGATATTAATATCTGAAGATTTAAGGGCTATCAAAGATGCGAGGAAAACAAGTCTATCGACTTGGATTTCATTTCCATGGCTTACTCTAGAAGTTTGCCATTTGGACCCCGGAGTTTGAATTACCATGGAGGATGGCAAGTCACAGAATGCAACGTTATGCAAACGAGCATAATTTTCAGATATAAAAGAATGAGAGGCTCCTGTATCGAAAAGAACAGATGCCGGGTGGCAATTAACAAGAAGCGTACCGAGAACGACGTTGGGATCTTCTTGAGCTTCTTCGGCAGAGATACAGTTGACATGGCCACGTGAAGCGGTGACCGGTTTAGCATGGAACACCTTCCCTGTCGGCTTGCCACGGCCAACAGCTTTAGCAGATTCATTGGGGTTGGTCTGGGGACACTCACGCATTTAGTGACCAGATTCCCCACACTTGAAACAAGTCACGGAACTGGTACGTGGAGGAGCATTATTGGATGGACCCCCATAGGGCTTGGCTGGAGCAGACTGTTGAACGGGGCGAGGCGCCTGGAAAGATGGCCTCGGTGTGAACCTGGGTGGCAAGGCAGTGTTGGGTACCCACACGCGGCGCTTCTGAGGACCAGCACCGGATGAGGAACCCATGTCACGTCCATGCTTGCGTGTTGCGTCATAGTCAGTCTGACCAGTTTCAGCACTGATGGCTTTGATTGAAGTCCCGGAATTGCTCTTCGACCATGTACTCAGGATACCAACGGTATCCAGCCTCAGTCATTACCCTGACCAACTTAGCAGTATGGCCGGGTACATCTAGGCATCGAGTCAGGCGAACCACTTGATTGAGGTCGCGAGTGGCCATCTGAAAGCATAATCATAATGCAAAGGCATTAGAATTTCTAGCAAAATTTCGACAGCATAACAGCTGTAAATGCTCAAAAAGGATATTGAGACATTTAACAAAGGATTTCGTACATACTCAACATCACCATATCAAAGTTCTGAAACCATTCTGGCAACATGATGTGGTAGTAGAACTGAACTAGGCTGATAACCATCAAACTTATAAGGTACTACTGATTAGTAACACGTGAACCTGATAGAGAGAACAGATCCTAATTCCTTAACCCCCGGTGGAAGAATGGACTGACTCAGATCAGAAAGTCATAAGGTATAAGGAGTAAAAAGAGCCTTACGTTCCAACCCACAAACAATTCCCCTACATATAACTAAAGAATTTCTAGACTCAACATCGACCAGTTTGGCTTGGAGAACCTACAGGCAGTCCGGCTCTGATGCCAACGCTGTCAGGACCCCGACTCGATGTCACATCGATCTAG
>NC_057810.1:429989721-429995529 GCF_018294505.1 Triticum aestivum
TATGATCAAATGGTTGGTTGCTTGCCTGATGGTTCGATGCACGGATATGGTTCTTCGTTAGGGTAATCACGGTACTCCTCGGGAACAGATCCTGTCGCAAAGGGCATCGATACACAAGCATCACCAAACAATGTGCAACAATATGATGCATGCATGAAACATGGCAATATGAGTGTGTTGGGCTAATGCAACTAAAGCCAGAAGTATTTGAACAAATTTGAATCAAAGATTCAAATTCCAAATTCAAATATGGCCTTTTAAAGTGCCTTTTCTTGTTCTGCTTAAAACATCAGGTTAACTTGTTTGATCATGCATGGAAATAGTACAGATGGATAGATTGGATTTTTCTGATCATTTTTCATATATAATTTGTCCAATTTGGAGTTACAGAATAAAAGTTATGAATTTTTGAAGTTTAATTAATATTCTGGAATTTCCTGATTTAATTTAAATCCAGAAATTCAATTACTGCGTCAGCCTGACGTCACAGTGATGTCAGCAGGTCAACAGGGCTGGCTCGGGTCAAACCTGACGTGTGGGGTCCACACGTCAGTGACACAGGGGCTAATCCCGTGTTGACCCGGGCTGGTTAGCTTTGACTAAGCCCTGGGGCCCACTTGTCAGCGTCAGTAGGTGGGGGGTTAGTGACTAATTAACTAGGCCACGTCAGCCCGCCGGAGTTCTGGCCGGCGGCGACCATTAGCGCGGCGGCGAGAGTGATTTTGGTCGTTTCGGCCACCAAATGGACCGCGGAGGCCACCGGAGTGGAGCTGAGGACAACCCGCAGCTCTTGGCGGAGCCCGTTGGGGTCGGGGTGGCCGGAGTCGACGGCGGCGAGCTTGGCTGCGGCGGCCGGAGTTCGGGTGCGGTCGGGATCAGTGTTGCAGGGGGTTTGGGGAGGCGTTGGTGCGTTCTACGTGCTCCTGGTGATGTGTGGAGCACGATGGTGTGCTCGGTTGGGCGCTACGGCGAGCGTGGCCACGACGGCGACATCGCCGGCGGCGTGGAGCTCTCGGTCGAGGTGGAGCTAGGGCCTAGAGGTCGGGAGAGACCAGGGAAGAAGGGGGAAACGCTCCGGGGGCTCACCGCGGTTGCAGTGGGCGTCGAAGCGGGCTCGGGGACGCGCCGGAGACGACGAATTTGCCGGCGACGGTGGTCGGAGTCCGAAGAGGGGAACGGCGACGTGGCGGCGATGCAGGGCTTCCGGAGACCCGTGGAGCGGTGGGGAGGAAGAGGGAGTCGAGGCGGAGCTCCTGAGCTGGTCGGGGGAGCGAGGGGTAGTCGGAGACGGTGGCTATGGCGAACGGCGGCGACGGTGGTGTTCGGTCGGGCGGGAGAGAGAGCGAGGGAGAGCCGGGGAGAGTGAATGGGGTGTCGGCGAGGTCGGGGCGACGACCAGAAGACGATCCACGCGGCGCAACGGCGACCAGGGCGATGCAGAGAGGCTGGGTGGTGCGTGGCGAGCTCGGGCGCGCCATGCTCACCTCCCTGCCTGCTCTGGCAAGGGGAAGCAGCTGGCTGGCACGGGCCAGCACAGTGCTGGGCCGGCTGGGCTGGGCAGGTAGGTCCAGGTAAGTCTACTCCTTTTATTTAATTTCTGTTTTCTGTTTTTATTTAATATATCTGCAACTTTGTTGAATTAAATAAAATACCTAGGCAACTCCAAAAATCACCAAACTACTCCTGGGCCATAGTTGGATTATTTCCAACATGAAACATTTTAGTTTGGAGATATTTGAGCATTTGAATATTTTATATTATTTTAAATGCCCAAATTCAAATATCTATGATTTAATTCAAAACCCTAGGTTGGCCTAGAAAAATGTGCACCACTTTTGGCAGAGGTTCTGAACCAAGGCAAAAATGATGGGCATTTTAGAAGGGCATTTCAGGTTCATTGAAAAATTATTTTAGTAACCCTAGTTGGTTTCAGAGGGGGCTGGGGGTTCTGTCATCCCCATTTCAAGTTTCTGATGAAAGAGTAAACATGATGCAACACTCTAATGCATGACTAGCTAGGGTGTGACACAGACCGATCCGTAGTAGTCCTCGTAGAAGTCACCTCCATAGCCTGGAAGCTCAACATGATCATCCGGAAACAGACGATCTCGCGGAGCTTGTGGACCATAGGGGCTAGGATGAGGTCTTGGACCAACAGACGGTGGCCTGCGGGGACCGCGAGGTGGGGTGATGCCTCCTACATCATGCCAACCCATCACGTCTGGCAGAGAAGATCTCACAGGATAGAGATCGCGCATATCCGAATATCCAGCTTGCACCGCCGGTGCAAACCGAGTCAATGTGGCCCAATGGTCAGCACGGGTATTGAAGAGCTCTAACCTCAAGGCCCGATTTTCACGGTCCTTATCCTTGAGCATCTCAGCAGTAGTGCGAGTCCGTGAATCCTCCTGAGTGGGGTCAGCATAGATAGCCTGGAGATACCCTTGTGCTCCCTGGAGTGATCCTGGCATATACCGGAAGTCAGAGTCCCGAAATAGGCCAGACCTGACTCGCATGATGGTCATCATAGAGTAGGCGGCGTCCGGCACAGCCATCTCAATAGTAACCCCGAGTCCATAGGAGCAGTGAAGGGGCTCGGTGGACCCATGATAAGATGGAAATATCCTGACAGTGCAGAGATACTGGCTTTGATTAAAGTCTCGGAATTGCTCTTCGACCGTGTACTCAGGATACCAACGGTATCCAGCCTCAGTCATTACCCTGACCAACATGGAAGTATGGCCGGGTACATCAAGGCATCGAGTCAGGCGAACCACTTGATTGAGGTCGCGAGTGGCCATCTGAAAACACAATCATAATGCAAAGGCATTAGAATTTCTAGCAAAATTTCGGCAGCATAACAGCTGTAAATGCTCAAGAAGGATTTTGAGACATTTGACAAAGGATTTCATACACTCTCAACATCATCATATCAAAGTTCTGAGTCCATCCTAGCAACATAATGTGGTAGTAGAACTGAACTAGGCTTGTATCCATCAAACCTATAAGGTACTACTGATTAGTAACACGTGATCCTGATGGAGAGAATAGATCCTAATTCCTTAACCCCCGGTGGAAGAATAGACTGACTCAGATCAGAATGTCATAAGATAAAGGAGTAAAAAGAGCCTTACGTTCCACCCACAAACAATTCCCCTACATATAACTAAAGAATTTCTAGACTCAACATCGACCAGTTTGGCTTGGAGAACCTACAAGCAGTCCGGCTCTGATGCCAACGCTGTCAGGACCCCGACATGATGTCACATCGATCTAGCTTGTAACACCTCATATCACTTTGCGGCCTCACACACGGTATCCCCACGGGTGTCGCCTTACCTTTGCCCGGGACCGTTTGCGCCTTTTGGCTCACGTATATGATAGTGTCGCTAGCATCCATATGATAAAGAGCCCGGGCTGACATGACTAGTCGTAAACCCAAAGTGCCACAGGCTTACAGGGACAGGCATCCATGACCCAGCAATGAACGTGTCGGTCATCAGCAAGTGGGTCCGGGCTGTAGCACTGGGCTAGCAGGACTCCGGTAAACCGGGCTGTAGCGGGCTAACAGGACTCCGGTACTCAATGCGTGACATTTCCCCGAAGGGACAGACACAGGAACGAAGAAGGACACATGCCGGCCAGCCTAAGTGTTCCAGAGCAGTAGCAAGCTACCATGGCTCAGTGGTAACACTAGGAGACATTTCCCGGTAAGAGAGGCTACTAAGGATAAACAACTAGATAGTCAGATCCCACACATACCAAGCATTTCAATCATACACACAATATGCTCGATATGTGCAAACACAACAAGGCATCACAACATGACTCTATGACACAAGTACTTTATTTATGGCTCAGAGAGCCATACATAACATACACAAAGGTACGGGTCACACGACCCAGCATTCAAGTCATACAGTCATACAAACCAGCAGTGGAAGTAACTTGTCTGAGTATAGACAACTTGGAGAAATAAAAGAGGCTTGGAAAGCCTAGCTATACTACGTGGTCCTTCACAAGCTCAGGATCACCACCTGGGCCTTAGCCTACTCATTGATGTCAACGTCTACGTAGAACCCATCAGAAGGGGTTGCAGCGTCTTCTGTAAAAAAATGTAAATTATAGCAACATGAGTACAAAGGTACTCAGCAAGACTTACATCAGATCCTACATACATGCATATTATCAAGAAGGGTTGGTGGAGTTATTGCAGCAAGCCAGCTTTGACTCTTGGCTAGGCTAACCTACGAGACTCCAACTTGAAATGGTTTTGCGTACACGAGTCCACTACTCACCACTTCAATACACTACCGAGGATCCACCTCCGTCTTCCTACGGAAGAGCCATCCTCGGCACTCACACTTATCTTGAGGCCTTTAGTAGTTTCCATTTACTTGTCTATGAACTGTATCGGCAACCAAGTAGTCCTTTACCGCGGACGCGGCTATTCGAATAGATCATGATAACCCTGCAGGGGTGTACTTCTTCATACATGTTTCCACCACTTAGCGTCTGCACACGACATGTGCTCGGCAGGCTTCAAGCGAAAGCCGACGTGGGTGTAGACCACGACCTACCTAAACACCTAAGCCTCTAGTCCAGGTTTATCGCCTATCCAGGTTCCATCCGCAGGGAGTCCGGCCGAGGTTTCCCATACGGCCCTGAACGATGTGAACAGGGTTCCCGAGATACCTAACGGGTATTCGGTACACCCGGCCACGTACCTACCGCATCACAGCCCACCCCTACGGTCAGCGCTGTCCACGGCCTCCAGTAGGCTACAAACACCAGAAACTACTTGCAACTCCTGGACAGAGAGCTAGGGTGAATAAGAAGTCGAGCGGGGTCATATTTCAGGGCCCAATGCATGGTAGTAGCTGTATCTTAAATCACACATACAGATCTCAGTGCTTAATGTCGGCTTCAATGAAACAACCCACCATGTACTCCTACATGGCCTCTCATCGATACCTTTACCAACTCGTGTTCACCACACTACTCTCATTACCGACATAATCATTTCACTCTAGCCCATCACCCAGATGAACCAGACCTGACACGACTCTAGGCATAGCAGGCATAGCAAGGTAGGAACAACACATACATATGGCTCAATCAACTCCTACACATGCTAGTGGGTTTCATCTAGTTACTGTGGCAATGACAGGTCATGCAGAGGAAATGGGTTCAACTACCGTAGCACACAGCAGTTTGAAACGCGTTGTCTTAATGCAGTAAAAGAGAGCAGGAGCGAGAACATGGGATTGTATCGATATGATCAAATGGTTGGTTGCTTGCCTGATGGTTCGATGCACTGATACGGTTCTTCGTTAGGGTAATCACGGTACTCCTCGGAGGCAGAACCTGCCGCAAAGAACACCGATACACAACCATCACCAAACAACATGCAACAATATGATGCATGCATGAAACATAGCAATATGAGTGTGTTGGGCTAATGCAACTAAGACCAGAAGGGTTTGAACCAATTTGAATCAAAGATTCAAATTTCAAACTCAAACATGGCCTTTTAAAGTGTTTTTCCTTGTTCTGCATTAAACATCAGGTTAACTTGTTTAATCATGCATGAAAATAGTACAGATGGATAGATTGGATTTTTCTGATCATTTTTCATATATAATTTGTCTGATTTGGAGTTACAGAATAAAAGTTATGAATTTTTAAAGTTTAAACTATATTCTGGAATTTCCTATATTAGATTAATTCCAGAAAATCAATTATTGCGTCAGCCTGACGTCAGTGTGACGTCAGCAGGTCAACGGAACACGTCCGGGTCAAACGTGA
>NC_057810.1:429996203-429998126 GCF_018294505.1 Triticum aestivum
GAAGGCACGGCGATGGTGGCGTCGGTCATGGCGGGGGAGCGCGAGGGGGAGGAGCTGGAGAGGAGAGGGGGTGTCTGGGGGGTTCGGGGGAGCGAGGGAGGCCGGTCCACGACGTCACCGGGCGAGGGGAGCGACGAGGCGGCGAGCAGGTGCGTGGCGCGCGCTACGGTCGCCGTCGGGCACCTGCCTGCCTGCCTGGCCGGCAAGCAGCTCGCTGGAGCGGCGCTGGGCTGGGCCGGCAGGTGGGCCGGGAGCAGGCGTCAGGTAAGTTTTCCATTTTCTTTCTGTTTTCTGTTTTTTTAATACTTCTGCAACTTTGTTGAATTAAATAAAATACTTAGGCAACTCCTAAAATCACCAAACTACTCCTGGTCCATGGTGGGAATATTTCCAACATGAAACATTTTAGTTTGGAGATATTTGAGCATTTAAATATTTTATATAATTTTAAATGCCCAAATTCAATTATTTATGATTTAATTCAAAAACCCTAAGATGGCCTAGGAAAATGTGCATCACTTTTGGCAGAGGTTCTGAACCAAGACAAAAATGATGGGCATTTTAGAAGGGCATTTCAGGTTCATTGAAAAAGTTTTTAGTAAACCCTAATTGGTTTCAGAGGGGACTGGGGGTTCTGTCATCCCCATTTCAGGTTTCTTATGAAAGAATAAACATGATGCAACACTCTAATGCATGAACTAGCTAGGGTGTGACAATGTAATTGGTGGGTCCCAGCAGACAGGGGGAAACATTTTTTCGCTAAATATGGTGGCCCGTCCGGTGGGTCCCCGGTGTTAGGTGGAGGAATAATTATTTTGCGCGTAATAAGGAGGCACTTCCTTGCTGCGGTCGTGGACCGAGCTGTCAGCCTCTCCACGTACAGTCCACGTCCGATGGAAGCCATTCCTTGACCATGTTGACCACGCCACACCGAGAGCACCAGGGCGGTGGACGATGGTGAGGCCTAGGAAGGGGACGACGCAGAGCCGGGGAAGACGCGACATTGGATGCCCATGCGTAGAGGAGTATGAGGGTTCACTCGTTCGGCTGCGCTGTGAGGCTGCCGTCGCCACATAATAACATGGGGTGTGGGTGCGTAGAGGGATGGCCTGGCCAGTAGTGGGATTAGTAGGAGGCGGTGAGGCCTCCGCGGCATCATAGCCGGCCACGGGCGGCAGGAGCAGGCGGCACGACCGGCGCTGCTTTGGGCGGCTAGAGCAAGAAGACCAGAGGTTGAAGAAGCACTACGGCCGTTGGATGGACATCGTACGGTCACTGGAGCTAGAATCGTTCATATATTGACTAAAGTTGACAAAGGCCTCCGTCCCAGTCAACTTAGTAGGCCCACAAGTCAGCCTCCCACCAAGGTTGGTCCCAGCTAGCAGGGGGGTATTCATTTTTTTGTGCGTAATAAGGAGACATTTCCGGTGGGTCCGAGCTAACAGCAGGGGGAACGTTTTTTTCGCGAAATACGGTGGACCGTCCTGTGGGTCCCAGCAGTCGGGGGGAAATGTTTTTTTCGCGAAATACTAGTGACCCGTCCAGTGGGTCCCTGCTGTTAGGTGGAGGAATAATTATTTTCCGCGTAATAAGGAGGCACTTCCTTGCGGCTGCCGTGGACCCAGCTGTCAGCCTCTCCACGTACTGTACTCTTCCGATGGAAATCTGATACGTCCATTTTACATCATGCTTTTATATCAATATTTATTGCATTATGGGCTGTTATTTCACGTTATGTCACAATACTTATGGCTATTCTCTCTTATTTTGCAAGGTTTACATGAAGAGGGAGAATGCTGGCAGCTGGAATTCTGGGCTGGAAAAGGAGAAAATATTGAAGACCTATTCTGCGGAACTCCAAAAGTCCTGAAACTCCATGGAATATCTTAAAATAAATAAAGAAAAATCATCGTCAAATATGAA
>NC_057810.1:429998399-430189425 GCF_018294505.1 Triticum aestivum
CTCCTATATGAAGTCTTTCGATGAGAAAAAAAAGAAGGCAACCTTTCGGGACGAGACTCCGCTTCCCTCTGCAAAGGGCCTATCTTTTATTATTATCCTCTACCTTATGCAAGAGTCACGGTGATCTTCACCTTTCCCGTTTTATTTTATCCTTTGGCAAGCTCAGCATGTTGGAAAGAACATGATATATATATAAACCTTGAGGTAAAAGGTTGTGGGGCAAAACTATAAACCCCTATCTTTCTCTGTGTCCGATTAAAGCTCCGTAACCACAAGTATTGCGTGAGTGTTAGCAATTATGAAGGACTAAGTGATAGTTGAGTATGTGGACTTGCTTTTAAACTCTGACATAGACTCTTCCGATGTTATGATAAATTGCAATTGCTTCAATGACTAAGGTTATAATTTGTTGGTGCTCAATAAGGTTTCTGATTCATACTTTGGCTTTGTGAAAAGATCATCACTTGAACTTCAGTAATCATATGACATAATCTATATATGTTGCTATTATGGTATGTCCGTATTTTATTTTTATCGACGCCTCTACCTCTAAACATGAGGACATATTTATTGTTATCGGCTTTTCGCTTGAGGACAAGCGAGGTCTAAGCTTGGGGGAGTTGATACGTCCATTTTGCATCATGCTTTTATATCAATATTTATTGCATTATGGGCTGTTATTTCACGTTATGTCACAATACTTATGGCTATTCTCTCTTATTTTACAAGGTTTACATGAAGAGGGAGAATGCCGGCAGCTGGAATTCTGGGCTGGAAAAGGAGCAAATATTGAAGACCTATTCTGCGCAACTCCAAAAGTCCTGAAACTCCATGGAATATATTAAAATAAATAAAGAAAAATCGTCGCCAAAGATGAAGGCCAGGGGGCCCACACCCTGCTCACGAGGGTGGGGGCGCCCCCCCGGGCACGCCCCTTACCTCGTGGGCCCCCTAGTGGATCTCTAACTCCCATCTTCTCCTATATGAAGTCTTTCGATGAGAAAAAAATAGAAGGCAACCTTTCGGGACGAGACTCCGCCGCCACGAGGTGGAACCTTGGCGGAACCAATCTAGGGCTCTGGCAGAGCTGTTCTGCCGGGGACACTTCCCTCTGGGAGGGGGAAATCATCACCATCGTCATCACCAACGCTCCTATCATCGGGAGAGGGCAATCTCCATCAACATCTTCACCAGCACCATCTCATCTCCAAACCCTAGTTCATCTCTTGTATCCAATTCTTGTCTCCAAGTCCGGGATTGGTGCTAGTAGGTTGCTAGTAGTGTTGATTACTCCTTGTAGTTGATGCTAGTTGGTTTATTTGGTGGAAGATCATATGTTCAGATCCTTTATGCATATTATTACCCCTCTGATTATGAACATGAATATGCTTTGTGAGTAATTACGTTTGTTCCTGAGGACAAGGGAGAAGTCTTGCTATTAGTAGTCATGTGAATTTGGTATTCGTTCGATAGTTTGATAAGATGTATGTTGTCTAACCTCTAGTGGTGTTATGTGAACGTCGACTACATAACACTTCACCATTATTTGGGCCTAGAGGAAGGCATTGGGAAGTAATAAGTAGATGATGCGTTGCTAGAGTGACAGAAGCTTAAACCCTAGTTTATGCGTTGCTTCGTAAGGGGCTGTTTTGGATCCATATGTTTCATGCTATGGTTAGGTTTACCTTAATACTTTTGTTGTAGTTGCGGATGCTTGCAATAGAGGTTAATAATAAGTGGGATGCTTGTTCAAGTAAGAAAAGCACCCAAGCACCGGTCCACCCACATATCAAATTATCAAAGTACCGAACGCGAATCATATGAGCGTGATGAAATCTAGCTTGATGACATTCCCATGTGTCCTCAGGAGCGCTTTTCCTATTATAAGAGTTTGTCCAGGCTTGTCCTTTGCTACAAAAAGGATTGGTCCACCTTGCTGCACTTTATTTACTTTTGTTACTTGTTGCTCGTTACAATTTATCTTATCACAAAACTATCTGTTACCACTTATTTCAGTACTTGCAGAGAATACCTTGCTGAAAACCACTTATCATTTCCTTCTGCTCCTCGTTGGGTTCGACACTCTTACTTATCGAAAGGACTATGATAGATCCCCTATACTTGAGGGTCATCAAAGTCGGTCGTTGACAACATTGACCACGCCGCACCGAGAGCACCACGACTGTGGACGACTGCGAGGCCTAGGAAGGGGACGCCGGGGAGCCGTGGAAGACGTGGTAGTGGAAGCCCGCACGAAGAGGAGTACGAGGGTTCACTGGTTTAGCTGCGGTGTGAGGCTGCCGTCACTACAGGGCCCGGCCAGCGGTGAGAATAGTAGGGGGCGGTGAGGCCTCCGCGGCAGCACAGCCGGCCACGGGAGGCAGGAGCATGCGGCACGATCGGCGCTGCTTTGGGCGGCTGGAGCAAGAACACCAGAGGTTGAAGAAGCACTACGGCCGTTGGATGGCCATCGTACGATCACTAGAGCTAGAATCGTTCATATTGACTAAAGTTGACAAAGGCCCCCGTCCCAGTCAACTTAGTAGGCCCACAAGTCAGCCTCCCACCATGGTGGGTCCCAGCTAGTAGGGGGAGTATTCATGTTTTTGTGCGTAATAAGGAGGCACTTCCGGTGGGCCGAGCAGACAGCGCGGGGAATGTTTTTTTCACGAAATACGCTGGCCCGTCCGGTGGGTCCCAGCAGTCAAGGGGGAAACGTTTTTTTCCGCGAAATAAGGTGGCTCGTCCGGTGGGTCCCTGCTGTCAGGTGGAGGAATAATTATTTTGCGTGTAATAAGGAGGCACTTCCTTGTGGCCGCCTGGACCCAGCAGTCAGCCTCTCCACGTACAGTACTCTTCCGATGGAAGTTGGTCGTTGACCACATTGACCACACCGTGCCGAGAGCACCAGGGCGGTGGTCTAGATGACGGCGAGGCCTAGAAAGGGGACGACACGGAGTCGGGGAAGACGCAACAGTGGTAGCCCGCGCGGAGAGGAGTACGAGGGTTCAATGGTTCGGCTGCGGTGTGAGGCTTCCGTCGCCGCAGAATAACAGGGGTGTGGGTGAGTAGAGGGATGGCCTGGCCAGCGGTGGGAGTAGTACGGGGCAGTGAGGCCTCCGCGGCATCACAGCCGGCCACGGGAGGCAGGAGCACGCGACACGACCGGCGCTGCTTTGGGCGGTTGGAGCAAGAAGACCAGAGGTTAAAGAAGCACTAATGCCGTTGGATGGACATCGTACGATCACTGCAGCTAGAATCGTTTATATTCACTAACTTGACAAAGCCCTTGGTACGCGTCAACTTAGTAGACCCACAGCTCGGATTTGGCAGAGAACATATAGCCCATTTGCAATTTGTAAGAATGTACAACCCATTTTTCAATTCTAATGGAATTTACTATAGCCCATTTACGGGTTTGTTAAAAGTACAGCCCAACTTCTAGCTAAGACAACGATTAATAATTTCGAACAACCGCTCAAAACAGAATTCAAAAAAATTCCCATATTTTGATGGGATCAGAAATACTTTTATCCGAAATTTCTAGTCAGGTTAAATATAATTTCAAAATAAAGTTGTATCACGTTAAAATCCAACGAAATATTGCGCGTGCAACAAGTAATGAAATTAAAATTTCCAAATTCCAAAAATAATATATTTTTCAAACTAATTACGTGTTTGGTGCATAGTAATTGCCCAGTTATTATTATTACATCCCATTTATTATTTCTTAAAGTCCATTTTCTTGTTAAGCCTAATGCATACCTCCTAGGAAACTTTGCAGCCCAGGGGGGCGGATAACAAGTTGACCCGGATATTGTGTACAACTGTCGGCCCAGTTGCATTGTTGATGTTGAAAAAAAGGCCTGTGTAGTACAGTACAACCTAACACGGTTACTCAGCCCACATTCAGGGACGCCGGAAAGGCCCAAACAAGGCTTCTGTACAACTTTTTGAAGTCACTGATCTCAATTAATAACTTAAGAAAAAAGTTAGACTACAATGGAACCTAATTAAAAGCTATCACGAGCAAATAAATAATTCAACGGGTCCCACTTGTGCGTGTGCGCGCGCGTGTGCGTGTGTGTGTGTGTGTGAGAGAGAGAGAGAGAGAGAGAGATAGAGAGAGAGACCTATTGGTCGATGCCCGTAAATACATCTTTCAGCCATATGCATTGCTGATGCTCAGTAAAAACTTATATAGTTGACACAATCATATAGAACATCATAGCACACTGAACTTGCATACAAAAATTTCACACAGGCGGCACAATCAGGATGGAAACAGTGGTCGCTACAGGAAGGGCTATGTTGAAACCAACGAAGTCATACATAACGGTTCATCGTCTTTATAAATGACGGGGAAATATCTTGAATGTTGTGCAAAGAAAACAGACAGACAACACAATAAGTTCTGCTAGCACATTAAGTTGGCGTACAACACTTTCTAAAAAAACTTCAGGTACAAAATTAGAATAGGTCACAATCAAATGTACTGGCATATCAGTGCTTCAGACCCATAGCTCGGATTTAACTAGTACTATCTGACAAGATTCAGTTGTTACCTCAAATTTGAGCACATCCAGGCAGCCAGCCCTGCCTCTTCTCCCAAAGAAGAAGTGGCCTCCGCCGCGCGATGGAGTAGGCCCTGTGCCATCCATTGTTCCGAGCAACACGGGGAAAGTCTGACGTTGACTCCTGTAACATGGTCCGTGGGGGCGGCAGGACTTTGATTGATGGATTGACCACTTCTTCGACATGCACGAAGACTCGATACAGGTACATCCCTAACGTGGTCCGTGGCAGCCTTGGTGGCGACGAATAGTACAACCCCGGTTCCTGCACCGGTATCTCAACACCAATCACCTTCGGTATGGTGGACGGCTTCTTCATCCATGCCCTAACTGTCAGAGCCCAGCTATCTGGAGGAACAAACATACTTACGAGCTCACCTCCTAGGTCATTGATAAGCTCGTTCATGGACTCGCTATTCCAAGCACGTCGAGGCATGCCATGGAAGGTAAGCTTTGTTAAAAACTCAAGCTCAGAGGGCACCGAGCCCCATCCTGGGTGCCACCGATCAAAGCTCACCAGCGCACCGTCGCAGAACAAACGCCGGGAAGATTCGAACACACGACTGTAGTCGAAAGTTGTTTGGAACCAGACAAAGAAATCAGCCGGTGGCGGACAGACTTCAACGAGCAAGTCACTTATTTGGATGCCGTGCGCAATGCCAAGAGCTTTGACAAGGTCGTCCGGTGAGATGGGAGGCCGGTCGCCGTTGATGGTTACCATCAGCACTTTGCCGGCAAACTGGTTGTCGAGCGCCGCCATGCCACTGTTGAGCGATAGCACGCAGCGACCGAAGGCAGGATGGACCTCAGGATCTCTGGCTCGGAGATCCGCGTTGACTGGTGACATGATAGTGCGCTTGAGTACAGGGAGTGCAGGAGGGGGATTTGGGGGACCTGGAGTAGGAATCGAGATTCCAGAGGTGGGGGAGGGCCGAGAGATTGGGGATGAAAAGGTAGCATGAATTTTGAGCACGCGCCAATATGCTCTCGGCGCGCAAGCGCACGAAAACACCGATGGCACCCACATGTCGGCCTAAGAGTCCTTATTCTTTCTTTTTTGGAGAGCCCGGCCTTTTTTTCAGGATCTTTTGAGAGCCCGGCCCGAGAGTCATAATTGACATGTTTGACATTGCGTTACTACTCGGCCCATATTCAACGACACCTCACTGGCCCAAACAAGTGTATATCATCGAAAAGACAGTGAGCTCAAATTATATAACTTGAAAAAAGGAGATATACTCTGAACACTGGAGAATGGTGATGCCCTCATTTAGCCCACCAGTAGTTCGAGACAATAAACAGTTCGAAACAACGATATATACAACATTCAAACACTGACTAGTGACTACTACTGACATAAACACCAAGACATGATAGTTCATAAGAAGTCTTGCTACACCACCAAAACGTACCCATCTGCAGCGCTCAGACTCTCGTGATCCAGACGAGAATGACATTCTAAACAGAAGCAACTATTACATAGAAAGAGTGACATAGACGAGGATGACCAAATGACAAGGAATATGCATAACAAAAGAAAGAACTACCCATCCAAAACCAGCAGCAAAGACAACAAAGTCATTCGAAGAGATGATCCAACACCATCATAATTTGCAGCCCCGCTTCAGCGACCAGTGATCCGGAGACACCAGTACTCCACCCTTTCGATGCAACAGCCCAATTACCTATCAACCTGAAGGCTTGAACCACATCACTACCTGTCGTAATTGAGACATCCAAGGATCAAAGTTAATCAGGATGCCTTTGTCATTATCACCTTCTTTTGGCTGCAGGCTGTATCGTTGACAATCAGGGGAGTATGCTCCCGAACTCCTAGGGCTCGCCGTGTAGACACAATTTTCCATAGCAAACAGAGCCTCTCTACCATCAAGGTCCTTGCCAACGGTGATCTCCTGGTTAATCGGATAATTGAGTCCGAGAAACAGAGAGTGTGAACCAAGGCTGTTTACCCACCTCCAACTAAAAAATCCTAAAGGCCCCAACAAGCTGGTATCCTGCTCATAGACATAACAACCACTGTCCGGATACTCACGTATTACACGGTGCTTGTATACAGTGGGGTTTTTGCAATATAACTTTTCCGGCTCATGTGTCCGAATGATCATCAGTCTTTTGCCGTCGTCTGATGGAGCGAGGAACCAGTTGTGCTTCCCTGTTTTTGGCAAAGGTGGTGTAATGACAAAGGGCAGTAACTGTAGGGACACTGCATCATATCAAAAATGACAGGCATTGTCAATGTAAGATCAGCATTGTTTAGAGTATGAGTAGGATAATGCAAGAAATATCATTGATATGTCCCTGTTGGAACTGGGAGGAAAATACAGGGAAATGTATACTGGGTTCGAAAATATAGAAGTGCCATGCATGGTTATACTCATGTTATCTCGCAATCGATTCTTCACAGGAAACTACCATGTCATGCATGTTATGTAATCATGTTCTGTCCTCACAAACAAATTCTTCAAGGTAACTAATAGACCATGCATTGTTATATACTCGTGTTCTGTGGGCAAAAATTTTGTGAGGATATTATTCTAGCCATTGATTGCTGAAGGGCGAATATAGGTATGTACACATGGTAAGCATTGCAGGATCTCACTACTTCCAAATATAGAGTTCTCCATATGCACATTTACTTCCCTAATGTATGGTTAGATGAAACCAACAGTGTGGTGCATGTTTCTACATCATGAAAATGAGGAAACTGACATGGCCATTGATACACACTCATATTTAGTAGTAGTATATAGATTACTGTAAAATAAGGATAATATCCATATATTCCTAACCGTTTGATTATTCAGGGTACAAATTGGCTGTAATGACATGGTGACAATCGCATGAATTAACTCATTCCAAATATAGCCAATTTATGGCGTCTATAATATATTGCCATAGTTCTACTCGAATTCTGCTCAAACAGGGATATGCCAATCATCAAAAAAAGTTCAAACAGTGTCATGGCGTCATCATTAACATGAAACGGAAACAACTTACACGCGCCGTCCCAGCAATACGTGGTGCCATCTGCTTTATCAATCGTGTAGATGATGCCATTGTGTTCAATAGCATCACAGAAGTGTGTATCAGCTTTGACGATGATCCACTGCGAGCCGAGTTGTCTCCAGCTAAAAAAGGCACCGGCGTAAAGATAGGCGAGTCCGCGGTCGAACAAGGCAATTAGCTTGAAGTCTGCGTCATTCGCATGTCGTGTGGGTACTTGGCAGATTACAATCTTCTGCAAAACAAGGTCCGTCCAACTGACGTAGTAATCTAGATGACTTGGACCGCGATGGTAATACTCTATATAATCCAACGGAGGAAGGATAATCTCATGGGAGGTCTGGAAGTTCACGAGCACCAACTTTTTACCGTCTTCTCTGAAGGCAGCCATCCAGTGCGAGTTCATGCCGACCCATTACATACCTGCCAAGAAGTTTTGGGCGATGGTGATCGGATCGATGTCGAGGGAAATGATGTACGGCGACACACTACGTACCTGCAAAGAAGTTTTGGCTAATGGAGATCGGATTGAAGTCGAGGGGCATCATGCACGCCTCCGTATCATGGTGAGCCAATCTTGCAAGACCAGATAGCAGCAAGCAGGGTGTCTTGAAAAGCTTAGGCCTCGCTTCGATGATGGCCGTGTGCATGTCCCTCGAGCATGCAGCCAGCCGCAGGGCGGTCAACATATCCATACACGAACAACAGAGGTCGAGGATGTCACTGGGGAGATTGCTCCAATCGCGGCTCATATGGATGTTGCGTGGTTCGCGTTCGGCCATGGTGGAGTTTGGAAGGGGGCTTGATTTATAGGGAGAAGGATGTCGGTGCTGGAGCGGCTAGCGAGGGAATAGTGGTACTGGGGGAGGCGAGTGAGGCGACGGTACACGGGGGCATAGTGAGATGGAGACGGAGACGGAGACGGAGAAGGAGATGGAGATGGAGTGGTACTATGGGAGCGGAGAGGGAGACGAGGCGAGGTGCCAATGTGTTGTACAGCGGCGGTGACAGACTGCACAGTGCACAGGGTGAGTGAGGGAGTCCTGGACTAGGGGGTGTCCCGATAGCCGAACTATCATCGTTGGCCGGACTCCAAGACTATGAAGATACAAGATTGAAGACTTCGTCCCATGTCCGGATGGGACTTTCCTTGGCGTGGAAGGCAAGCTTGGCAATACGGATATGTATATCTCCTACCATTGTAACCGACTCTGTGTAACCCTAGCCCTCTCCGGTGTCTATATAAACCGGAGGGTTTTTAGTCCATAGGACGAACAACAATCATACCATAGGCTAGCTTCTAGGGTTTAGCCTCCTTGATCTCGTGGTAGATCTACTCTTGTACTACCCATATCATCAATATCAATCAAGCAGGAGTAGGGTTTTACCTCCATTGAGAGGGCCCGAACCTGGGTAAAAACATCGTGTCCCTTGTCTCCTGTTAGCATCCGCCTAGACGCATAGTTCGGGACCCCCTACCCGAGATCCGCCGGTTTTGACACTGACATTGGTGCTTTCATTGAGAGTTCCTCTGTGTCGTCGCTCATAGGCCCGATGGCTTCTTCGATCATCAAAAACGACGCAGTCCAGGGGTAGACTTTTCTCCCCGAACAGATCTTCGTATTCGGCGGCTTTGCACTGCAGACCAATTCGCTTGGCCATCTGGAGCAGATCGAAAGCTACGCCCCTGGCCATCAGGTCAGATTTGGAAGTTTGAATTATAGGGCCGACATCCGCAGAGACTTGATCTTCGACGGATTCGAGCCACAACCGAGCGCGCCGCACTGTCACGATGGGCATGATTTAGCTCTGCTGCCGGACAGTGCCCTGGAGGCTGCACGAGAGTCCGCTCCGACCATTAACTCGGAGCCGACTGCACCGATCGAGGATGGGTGGCTAGACACCGCCTCAGGGGCAGCTATCTCTACGGCGATGGAGCCGGAAACCGACCATGTCCCTTGCGAAGCTCGTGACTCCGAGGTGCCAGACTCCGAACCTCCCGCGCCCCTACCAACCGAATCTGATTGGGCGCCGATCATGGAGTTCGCCGCTGCGGACATCTTTCAGCACTCGCCTTTTGGTGACATCCTGAATTCGCTAAAGTATCTCTCTTTATCAGGAGAGCCCTTGCCGGATCACGGTCAGGTCGGTTGGGATGCGGACGACGAAGAAATTCAAAGCCCACCCACCACCCACTTTGTAGCCACTGTCGACGACCTAACCGACATGCTAGACTTCGACTCCGAAGACATCGACGGTATGGACGACGATGCCTGAGACGACTAAGAACCAGCGCCTACGGGGCACTGGAAAGCCACCTCGTCATATGACATATACATGGTGGACATCCCGAAGGATGGGAATGGCGATGGAACATCGGAGGAAGACCACTCCAAGAAATAGCCTAAGCGCCGGCGTCAGCGGCGCCGCTCTAAATCCCGCCACAGCAAGAATGGAGATTCCGGCACCGGAGACAATAACACCCCGGACAGTGCCGAAGACAACCCCCTCCAGGAAGATTCAGCACAGGAGGATGCAGAAGCCAGCCCTCATGAGAGAGCGGCAGACAAACAGGTAGAGGACGACAATTATATGCCTCCCTCCGAAGACGAGGCAAGCCTCGACGATGACGAATTCGTCGTGCCTGAGGATCCCTTCGAACAAGAGCGTTTTAAACGCAGGCTCATGGCCACGGCAAGCAGCCTCAAGAAAAAGCAGCAACAACTTAGAGCTGATCAAGATTTGCTAGCCGACAGATGGACCGAAGTCCTTGCGGCCGAAGAGTACAAACTCGAACGCCCCTCCAAAAGCTACCCCAAACGCAAGCTGCTGCCCCGATTAGAGGAGGAAGCATATAAACCTACATCACCAGCGCACAATACGGCCGACCGGCCACTTCGTGGCTGCGACAGAGAGGCCTCTAGGCCCTCCACTAAAGCCGTACCCCAACATCGCTCGAAAAGTACAAAGCCAGGGGGGAATGTGCCGAACTTGCGAGACATATTGGAGGATAAGGCAAGACAATCAAGATTGATCTACGGATTGCGTGGGCGCCCCATGATACGCGACGACAACCATCGCCCGGATACAGCAATTCCGGCCGGGCCGAACACAGTAGACAAAGCTCGCTTGAGCTACGTCGTGATATAGCCCAATACAGAGGTGCTGCACACCCACTATGCTTCACAGATGAAGTAATGGATGATCAAATCCCCGAAGGGTTCAAACCCGTGAACATTAAATCCTACGATGGCACAATAGACCCCGCGGTTTGGATCGAAGACTATGTCCTTCATATCCACATGGCCCGCGGGGATGATCTTCACGCCATCAAATACCTCCCACTCAAGCTTAAAGTCCCAGCTCGGCATTGGCTTAACAGCTTGCCATCAGAATCAATTGGGTGTTGGGAGGACCTGGAAGCCTCATTCCTTGATAACTTCCAGGGTACATATGTGCGACCACCAGACGCTGATGACCTAAGCCACATAATTCAGCAGCCAGACGAGTCGGCCAGACAATTCTGGACTCGATTCTTAACCAAGAAAAATCTAATCGTCGACTGTCCGGATGCAGAGGCCCTTGCAGCCTTCAAACATAACATCCGCGCCGAGTGGCTTGCCCGGCACCTAGGACAGGAAAAGCCAAAATCCATGGCAGCCCTCACATCACTCATGACCCGCTTCTGTACGGGAGAGGACAGCTGGCTAGCCCGCAGTAACAACCTCACCAAAAATTCTGGTAGTCCGGATACCAAGGACAGCAATGGCAGGTCGCGTCGCAATAAGCACAAACGCCGCATTAATGGTGATAATACTGAAGATACGGCAGTCAACGCCGGATTCAGAGGCTCTAAACCCGGTCAGCGGAAAAGCCATTCAAAAGAACTACTCCGGGCCCGTCCAATTTGGACCGGATACTCGACCGCTCGTGCCAAATACACGGCACCCCCGAAAAGCCAGCTAATCAGACCAATAGGGATTCTTGGGTATTCAAGCAGGCATGCAAGTTAATTGCCGAAAACAATGACAAGGGGCTGCATAGAGATGACGAGGAAGAGACCCGGTCGCCGAACAATAGAGGACAGAAGGGTTTCCCCCCACAAGTACGGACGGTGAACATGATATACGCAACCCACATACCCAAAAGGGAGCGGAAGTGTGCGCTCAGGGACGTATACGCGATGGAGCCAGTTGCCCCAAAGTTCAATCCGTGGTCCTCCTGCCCGGTCACTTTTGATCGAAGGGACCATCCCACCAGCATCCGCCATGGCGGATTCGCCGCATTGGTTTTAGACCCAATCGTCGATGGGTTTCACCTCACTAGAGTCCTGATGGACGGTGGCAGCAGCCTGAACCTGCTTTATCAGGATACAGTGTGCAAGATGGGCATAGACCCCTCAAGGATTAAACCCACAAAGACGACCTTCAAAGGCGTCATACCAGGTGTAGAGGCCAATTGCACAGGCTCAGTTACACTTGAAGTGGTCTTCGGATCCCCGGATAACTTCCGAAGCGAGGAGTTAATCTTCGACATAGTCCCGTTCTGTAGCGGCTATCATGCACTACTCGGACGAACCACGTTTGCAAAGTTCAATGCGGTGCCGCACTACACATACCTCAAGCTCAAGATGCCAGGCCCTCGAGGAGTCATCACGGTCAACGGAAACACTGAACGCTCTCTCCGAACGGAGGAGCATACAGCGGCTCTCGCGGCAGATTGCAGAGCAGCCTCTTAAGGCAATTCTCGAGTCCGCTAAGCGACCGGACACCGTCAAGCGCTCCCGGAGTAACCTACAACAAGACCACCTGGCACGTTCCGAGCACGCGTAGCAATGCGGCCCCAACCCCAGCCCTTGCAAAATTGCAAAACCAGTACTCCGCGTACATCACTACGCTCTGGCCCACAGCAAGCCCAGAGTGCGGCTCAACCACACCGGGGGCTCCCAAATGGGTCATCATTTTCTTTTCTCTTCTTTTTTTCTCTCTTATCCTCAGGACTCCGTTTACCAGAAGCCCTGTCCGGTAGTAGACTCGCTGAACTCACGATACAACAGCCAGGGAAGCAGAAAAGCTACAACGAGTATCCATGTGGTCTCCATTACGAGCACTATAACTGTTTTATACACCATTCCGCAGCCTACCCCTGAAGGGGGACATGTTAAATAGTCCCACCCCTTGCTTATCGCACTATTTCTATCGTTCTGCATTCATGGCAGTATTTTTTGAATAAAAAATGCATCGCTTTTTGCCTACCATTGCATTACTTTTTTAAACATATGTTCACCTATGACATATTGCATCTGTACACTTTGGTACGGCTAAATACACCAGGGGCTTAACTTCCCCATATTATGGTGTGATAAGTCTGAACACTTTCACAAGTGCGGCACCCCGAACTTATAGCATTATATGCATCGGCTCCGAATCATGTCTTGGGTCAATAGTTGGGTTTGCCCGGCTCCCATGTTTTGGTACCTTACATTCCGTTATATCGGCTAAGGTAGCGCTGGGAGAACCACTGCGATTGTGCCCCAGTTGAGCTGGGTGAGCACCTCAGTGGAGAAAGCTAAAACTGACCGTCATGATAAGGCGAGAGCTGGTCGCTGTTCGAGAGGTTTTTTTCGAGTCCCTAAAGACTTATGCCGCTTAGAGCGAAGAACCGGCTTTGTCCGGCCCAAGTGTGGATAGCGCCCCGAATTCGGCCTTCCAAACACTAGGGGCTTCGCCGAAATTTAAAATTATAGAATTCTATGGCTAAGTGAGAGTGTTCAAGCATTATAAGTCCGGTTGCCTCGTTCGCTGTGTTGAGCGCCTCCCTAGAAGGACCCAAAAATGGGAACAAGAGCGCTCAAGTTTATCCTGAACACCCCAGCACTCGTGGCATGGGGGCTGAAGCCAACGACTTGCCATCTCTCAGATTTGATAAACGGCCGCACAGAAGGTAATATTTTAAATTAACAAGTGTTGCTTAGCGCATATGAACAAAGTTTTCAGCGCACAAGATATCAAAATGCGAGTCTACTCAAAAATTACATCTTTGGAGCATTCACCCGCAATAATGCGGGCACCCTTCAGGACACCCTTATAATACATCTCGGGCGTGCGATACTCCTTGCTCGGCGGTGGCGCGTCCGTCACAAGCTTCTCGACGTCCATCCTGCCCCAGTGCACCTTAGCGCGGGCAAGGGCTCGATGGGCACCTTCAATGCAGGCGGAGTGCTTGATGACATCAACCCATGGACAGGCGTCCACCAACCGCCGCACCAGACCGAAGTAGCTCCCAGGCATGGCCTCTTTGGGCCATGGCCGAACTATGAGGCCCTTCATGGCCTGTTCGGCCACCTTGTGGAGCTCGACTAGCTGCTTCAGCTGATCGCTCAGGGGCACCGGATGTCTGGCCTCAGCATACTGAGACCAGAACACCTTCTCTGTCGAGCTCCCCTCCTCGGCTCCGTAGAAAGTGGCAGCATCGGACACGCTGCAGGGCAGATCTGCGAATGCTCCTGGAGAGCTCCGAATTCGGGTAAGTAATAGGTAATTCACTTCTACATGCTTGCTTTGCATGAAGAATGCCTTACCCGCCGCTATCTTCTTTGCTGCCTCGATCTCCTGGAGGGCCTTTTGGGCTTCGGCCTTAGCGGCTTTGGCACTCTCAAGAGCCGACGCAAGCTCGGACTCTCGAGTCTTCGAGTCACGCTCCAAACTCTCGTGTTTTTCCACGAGCGCATGGAGCTCTTGCCGCACCTCCGCCACCCACGCCTCCTGCTTCTCTTGCTCGGCGCATTCTGCGGCCGCATTGCGTTCGGCCACGGACACCGCCTCCTTCAGGGTCGCTACCTCATTCGTAGCCCCTGGAGTACCCACGTTATTCTTATCATTTTTTCTTGCAACCAAATCCTTTTCTATAAGGTACAACTTTAATAAGGTGTTACTCACCTTTCTTGTCCTCGTGCTGCTTCTTGGCACGGCTGAGCCCGATCTCAGACCGCTCGAGGCTCTGCTTCACGGAATTGACCTCCGCAGTCAGTGCGGCAGAGGACAGCAGCGCAGCCTGCATTCCCACATTGACATATTTTTGGTAGACTCCTGCGTATATCTTTTTATATCCTCAGTCCGGCTTTTCTTTCCGAACACTGAACCTAGCATCAGGGGCTACTGTCTATGCGGTACTATTTTACATATCTTAAAAATTCTTACCTCAAAGCCTGTTAGAAGGCTGCTGCAGGCTTCGGTCAGCCCGCTTTTGGCGAGCTGAACCTACTGAATCACCACACTCATGACAGTGCGGTGTTCCTCGTTGATGGAAGTGTTGTTGAGCGCCTCCAGCAAGTTATCCGGCGCCTCCGGTTGGACGGAGGCCGCCGGCGTCACAGTCTTGCCCTTCTTACGAAGGGGCCGCCCGCCGGACTCCAGAACCACCAAAGGTTCCATGTGGAGTCCGGTCCAAAGTCCGGGAGGTCGCCCTGTGGCACCTCCGGAGCCTCCTCCTCCTGGTGGGCCCCCTTCTGGGATCCCACCTCGGCGTCGTAGGAGTCACGGGGGGAGGAGGCGGTCGGAAGTGAAGCACTATTCACATCCGACGAACCCAAGGACCCGCTCAATGAAGCGGGAAGATCGTCCTTGGGCGGACTACAGGGTTGTATGCGGCGTTAGAAGACACTATGCAACAATAAGAAAAATTATGAGTTATTCAGGAGTCCGGACATTTACGATCTCGCCAGGGGCTTGGCCCTCGAGGGCCACTCCTCGTTGCCGTCGTCGGCATTGGTGGAACAGTCCGGGGGAAGGGTCCTCCCTTTCTTGGACCCTTTGGCCTCCCCCGTTGGGGAAGCCTTCCTCTTCTTCTCTCCCCCCGCTGGGGGAGAGTCTTCTTTCGTCTACTCCTCGTCTTCGTGGGAGGAGTCTGCCACGGAGTCATCGGATGATGAATCCGATAACACCTGGCGCCGGGAACTCCTCCGGGTTCCCGTGGCCTTCTTCTTGGCCTTCTTCTCCGGCACCACGTAAGGCGCCGGGACCAGCAGCCCTGTCATACGGGCATCCGCTAGGTCTTGTGGAAGGGGAGCCAGACAGTTAACCTATCCGGACGTCTTCTGCCAAGCCTGTTAAAGGTATGGGGAGTTTAGATCCCACATAGAGTCAAACTATGAAAAGCAAGTATCCCATAAAGGATAATATAGCTTACCTTGTCAGCCAGACGCTGCGAGCTGAATCCGCGATCTTCGGTAGCGGATGCAGGAGCCTCGGCGCCCTTGAACAGCACCCTGCAGGCCTCTTCGTACGTAGTGTCGAAGAGCCCGCTCAAAGTCTGGTGCTGTGCCGGATCGAACTCCCACAAGTTGAAGTCCCGCTGCTGGTAGGGGAGAATCCAGCGGATGAGCATGACCTGGATTACGTTGACAAGCTTGAGCTTCTTGTTCATCAGGGTTTGGAGATAGGATTGGAGTCCGGTCAGCTCTTCCGAATCGCCCCACAACAGGCCCTTCTCTTTCCAGGAGGTGAGCCATGTGGGGATGCCAGATCTGAATTCGGGGGCCGCTGCCCATTCGGCGTCACGCGGCTCGGTGATGTAGAACCACCCTGATTGGCACCCTTTGATGGTTTCCACGAAGGAGCCCTCGAGCCAGGTGACGTTGGGCATCTTGCCCACCATGGTGCATCCGCACTCCACTTGGCTACCCCCCACTACCTTCGGCTTGACATTAAAAGTCTTTAGCCATAAGCTGATGTGGGGCTAGATGCAGAGGAAGGCCTCGCACACGATGATAAACGCCGAGATGTTGAGGATAAAATTCGGGGCCATATCATGGAAGTCCAGGCCATAGTAGAACATGAGCCCCCGAACAAATGGGTGGAGTGGGAAGCCCAGTCCGCGGAGGAAATGGGGAAGGAATACCACCCTCTCATGGGGCCCGGGGGTGGGGATGAGCTGCCCCTCGTCGGGGAGCCAGTGCGCGATATCGCTGGACAAATATCCGGCCTTGCGCAACTTCTTGATGTGCCCCTCCGTGACGGAGGAGGCCATCCACTTGCCTCCCGCTCCGGACATGGTTGGAGAAGGTTGAGGTGAGATGTGCGGACTTGGGCGCTGGAGCTCGAGTGCGCGGAGATGGATAAGAAAAGGAGGAAGAAGGCGTAGGTAAAGAGGTGGATCCTTATCCCCTTATATATGGGCGGACGAAACTATGCGTCCCCACCAGCCCGGTAAAACTCGCTTATCTCCCAAGCGCCGCAATCAATGGCGCGGTTGGGTTACCCACGTCTGTATTGATGAGAATCCCGGAATAAGGGGACACGATCTCTGCTTTGATAAGACGTGCCAAGGAAACCGCTTCGCTAAACGCGCTGAAGTGGAACAATAAAAACAATTCGAGTAAAGGCTTGGCCGTGGTGTGACGTCATATCATGAAATACGTCAGCAGATCGAACTTGTGTGAATATTATTCTCTCTGCGGTGGAATGTGGAATTTATTTTGTAGAGCCGGACACTATCCTGGTGTTCACAATCTTCTATGAATTATTCGGAGGAGGAACACGCCTTGCAATGCCGAAGACAATATGCGCGCCGGACTCGTCGTCATTGAAGCCTGGTTCAAGGGCTACTGAGGGAGTCCTGGACTAGGGGGTGTCCGGATAGCCGAACTATCATCGTTAGCCGGACTCCAAGACTATAAAGATACAAGATTGAAGACTTCGTCCCGTGTCCGGATGGGACTTTCCTTGGCGTGGAAGGCAAGCTTGGCAATACGGATATGTGGATCTCCTACCATTGTAACCGACTCTATGTAACCCTAGCCCTCTCCGGTGTCTATATAAATCGGAGGGTTTTTAGTCCATAGGACGAACAACAATCATACCATAGGCTAGCTTCTAGGGTTTAGCCTCCTTGATCTCGTGGTAGATCTACTCTTGTACTACCCATATCATCAATATCAATCAAGCAGGAGTAGGGTTTTACCTCCATCGAGAGGGCCCGAACCTGGGTAAAAACATCGTGTCCCTTGTCTCCTGTTACCATCCGCCTAGACACACAGTTCGGGACCCCCTACCCGAGATCCGCCGGTTTTGACACCGACAGTGAGGCTGACTTTGGTAACCGGAAGATGCCGCCTCGCCCGGACTAGTGTCAGGTGCAGGGTGTTGTCACTTCACTGTGAGGACCGGATGAATAGTATTTTGACCATCAAGTGTACCACAGTTGTACTACTACTACTACTAGTAGTAGGAATATGAGTACTCCAGTATTGTATAGCGGAAATAGGTCTCCCGTGCTAGCATGCCTGTTCACTTCATCGTTCAGGTATCATCCATATTGCGAGCAGAACCAAATTCTCGTGCATGCCCAATCAACGCCCTGCCACGATGCATGCAGTGGTCGTTCTGGTGCATCAAGGACGGCATGCAGATTGTTCCACACTTGAGAAGAGGAAAAATGGAAAGGAAGAACGCGGCAGCAGAGGAAGAGAACGTTGGCTAATGAGGCTGGGAGGGGATCGAGCAGGAAGTTAATGCTCCACGCCTAAAGGTTTTGGGAAAACCTGATTTTCATAAGGTGACTTATACTCACCTAAACGGAGGGAGTATTCCTTAACCAGAGAATGTTGTGTCTCCCACTCACGGGCTCAAAAAAAGCTACGACACATTTTTTTATTTGTTTGCATAGGTCCCACCTCTCAAGAAGGATGAGCACGTACATGAACAGGTACGACTCCTCAGTCTACCCGCATAGCCTTTTCGTTTAGTCTACCTAGCCGTCTAATCAACTGCGTGCACGCCACTTCTCCCATTTACTTCTCCATCGGGAACCAATTCGCCTCGGCTTCTTCACCTCCCCTTCGTCTTCATTTGCATCCAAACCCCACTGCATTCACATTGTTTTAACCTCTTTAAATAATCATCTACTACTTCAGTTAGACTAGCCATCTAATCCTAATTCTCCAAACCATAGCCCTCCATTCCAGCGGTTCCAAATGGCGAAAGAGAGCGAGATGCAGGTTTTTAGCGTCCAAGATGTCATCGTCGAAGGCTCGATGCACATAGTTGCCACCGTCACCGTCCACCCAAGGGTTGTTCGGCAGTGGATCAACAATGTATCCAACTCCCTGAAAAAGGTAGAGACGAGGGTCATCGGTCTCGACACAGAGTACACGGAGCGTGCCCCTGGGAAGATCCAGCGCGCCGCCGTCCTTCAGCTATGCCTCGAAGATGATGTTTTGGTGTACCACATCATACACTCGCCCTCCATACCAGGTGAGCTTCACGATTTCTTGTCTCGGGAGGACGTATACTTCTGTGGGGCAGCCATCGAACGGGACAAATAGAAGCTGAAGCCGTACAACCTTGATTTGAAAAGCATCGCCGACCTACAAACTAGAATCAAAATTCCTGTAGAAGATTGTGCTAAATAGACACCATCCCTATTCGATGTAGCAAATTTTGTGCTCGGTACAAATCTTCAGAGACGAGACGGTGGCATTAAGGTCGTCTGGATGGGAGAATTACCCCTTGACGTACGAGCGGATAAAATATGCTGCCCTCGATGCCCGTGTGAGTTTCGAGATAGCTGCAAGGTCCAAAGAGCTTGTTGCGAAGCCGTCTCCCACAGAGAATGAGAACAAGAAGAAGAAGAAGAAGAACAAGAACAAGAAGAAAACGCTGCACCAGCAGGAGGGCATTATGGATGGATGAACTATTTTCTCTCTTGTAAAAACAATTATTCCCTCTTGATGTATATTGATATAGATGGACTATTTCGATGGTGTGCATGTCTTTGGAACAGAGTAGTAGCGTGTGTCCGCTTGACTATAAGGAACTATTTATCCGCATATATAGCTTTCTCTGCTACTCCTTCCAGTGATCGGATACAGTGCATGTGTCCGTAGACATGACAACTTGTCCATGGAAGTTCAACTACGGCGACCATCATGTTTCATCTCGCGATTCCCACGACGCCTCTCCAACCCACGGCACCACGCCCCCCGACGTGCGCCTCACCCCTCTCGGCCGCACCGCCCCCCTGCCTTTGTGTGCATGACATGTGGGGCACCTAAAATGCGGCGAGCATCAAGTTTCTACCACAGCCACCCGTGATTCCGACGACGCTGCTCGAACCCATGAAACCACACGTCCCCCGACCTGAGGCTCACCCCTCTTGGACCCACTGCCCCTCTGCCTTTGGGAGCATTACATGTGGACCAGTCACCTATCGGGTCCACATGTTATTGACTCAAAGGTAGGTGTAGTAAGGCGCTGAAGCTCAGTCTCGACGGCCCTGAGAGGGAAATGTAACTCCTGCGCCAGGGCTTGTGGTACTCCCGCAGCACGAACTCGTGCCAAACTCGAGATTTGTTTCTTTACTATACATGCACGCAACGATTTAATGGACATTGTAATCTCAACATGTGATGGGGAGCTCTAAATTTGAATTTGAAACTTATAAAACGAAAAGATTCAAAACAAATAAACTGGGAGAGAGGGAGTATATCATAGGATGTGTCCCATACAAAATAAGTCCCCTGGTTTGTCATCGTGAAGATGCAGTTAGAAAGGAGCACAGCGTCTTCCTACTCGTATGTCAACAAATCGGCAGCAGACAGCATGGTCCGCCTTTGACCGCCATGTGCAAGGTTCGTGCTATCTTTTATTCAATCTCACCATGGTTCCATCGTACCAATTCATACGGTGGCCTGTTGCATGGCTGATCCCAATGTTGGACAAAGGTTCTACGGGAACGGTGTCACCATTGTAAATGTTGTGCAAATTGATGTTGGTACCCTCCCGTACATATGCTAGCCAATCTCCACTCGCACCGAGCCTAGCCTGTGAAACACTGGGCAGGGGGAGAATTAGGAAATGGACACGGAAGTAGTCTTTAGAATGCATTTACTACGTGATCAAACTCATCTTACCTGCTCATCGGAGGAAATCCGAGTGCCCCTCAACGTCGGCATCTCAAGGGGCGTCAACTTGCAACTACGGCCACGCCGTGCTGGAGAGACCCCCAAGGAAACATCCTCGTGCGTTCCACGGAACATCAAGATGCATTTGTATGAGTAGTTTATCTTGTGAGAGAAAAGGATGAACGAGGGAAGGCCTCTAGAGATAGAGATGGACACTACTACTACCAATGTGCTGGCCCGTGCATTGCAATGGATCCAAACTAGTAGAATAATACTTGTTCAGGTGCTTGAAATATAAACACTCTAGTTTTGATATACATGTGTCAGCAGACACGACAACTTGTCCATGGAAGTTGAACCACTGCGACCATCACGTTTCTTGTTTCTACCACTGCCACACCCACATGCGATTCCCACGACGCTGCTCCAACCCACGGCACGACGTCCCCCGACGTGGACATGGATCCTCTGACGTGGCTATCACTTCCTTGCCCTGCCATTCCTTCGCTAACATGTGGGACCCACGCTTACGGGTCCCACATGTCAGTGATAGAATGGTAGGATTGTTCGTGCCCCTCATCCCTCTCGGCCCCACCGCTCCTTTGCCTTTGTGTGCATGACATGCGGGCCAGCTGAACTGCGGCGACCATCAGCTTTCTACCACAGACACACCCGATTGGACGCGGTTTGCCTGCTCCGCTGTTGTGCTCCGATCCGTACTCCCGCACCATCGAATTTTCATCCAGCGGCTATGACACATTTCTTCCCGTGCATCAATCCTCAGCTGGAGTACTTATCTACTATAGGTAGTACCCGCCGGTGTGGCCATCTAAGCCTCGTAACGCCCCGACGCCCAGCTGTGGTACCCTCGGCACGGCCACGCCACCACCGGCCGGTTCATCTCGAACGAGTGAGTCGCGAACCATGCCACCACCATGAGAATGACATGTGGGCCAGCCGCATTTAAGGCGCACATGTCATTGACTCATAGGCCGGGCACTGAGCCACAGAAGATCGGTCCCGTGGGTCCCGAGAGGAAAATGTAATTCCTACGGCAGGCCTTGTGGTGCTCCCGCAGTACGAGCTCGTGCCAAAACTGGAATTTGTTTCTTACTACTACTAGTACTAGTAGTAAGGTACACGTGCATTGCACGCATGAGATTCTAGTGGTTTGTGCATTATGCTTCTACATGTGGAGTTTTCTGGATTCTAACATGTGGCAAAATTTGGTGGAATGTAAGGTTAGGCAAGTTTGATTAACTTAGGTGAGTGTTTGGTTCAAGCCACACCTTAGGCAAGCCACACTGGCCCCACATGACATACACACAAAAAATGTGGCAAGATTCCCTTAGGCTTGCCAACTTGTGGCAAAATTTGGTGGAATGTAAGGTTAGGCAACTTTCATTAACTTAGGTGAGTGTTTGGTTCAAGCCACACCTTAGGCAAGCCACACTGGCCCCACATGACATACACACAAAAAATGTGGCAAGATTCCCTTAGGCTTGCGAACTTGTGGCTCTAATTTTGAATAACTTATTAATAACTTTGCCTGAGCTTAGTTGTTGCCAAGTTAGTCATGAATTAAGTTCAACCATGGAGTCTTCTAGATTATACATGTGGCAGAATCTGGTGGATGATATCCAATCCCAGTCGTGCTCGGATTTGCCATCTTTGTACAGTCGGATTGGCTTCATCCAACGACCAACTTTCAAATTTTTTCACACACTATATAGGGGGTATAGATATAGATGTGCCGATCCGTTGCAATGGATCCAAAGTATATCTATTTAGTGGAGTGCACTCCAAACACATTATCTATTTATTTTTCTCTAACCTTCCTTAGCCATGCAACCAAGCCAAATAAGCTTCATGGGTGCCCCCCACATCATATTATTCATACTATGTTGATTGAAAAACAGATAAATCACCCAAAACAAGATCTTCCCGTTTTTTGTTCCTACGATGTTGTGCCGTGCACGTATCTACTAGTTGTATAGTGGTAGTACTAGTAGTATAATAGTATTACGAGTACAAACTTGGTAAGTACTAGTAGGAGTAGTACTAGTACGGAATGGTCTTACTCTATCAACGAGCCCCGTCTGACACAAAATTTCTTGGCTTCCGTGCTACAGCGAGATCTTCCTCTTGTTTCTGTTTTCCAACCCGGCGGCGGGCGGGGTGTCGGTTTGCTCAACGGGCGGTCCCACATGAAAGTGAAAATGCTAGGCACAGGGGCGGAGCTACGTGAGGGCCAACACGTGCCCTGGCCCGCCCAACCTAGTAGGATTTTTGTAGTTGTACATCCAGCTTTGAGGCATGGAACGTCAACGCAAGGGTAATTTCTATAGCCTGGCTAGACTGGCACGCCCAACGTTTTGCTTCAAGCTCTGCCAGTGCTAGGCAACACGCCTTCCCTAAGCTATGTGTCGTGTCGGACGGGCCGTGTTGTACTCCCGATTCCCGGGCGTGTGGGGGTGTGACGCGAATGTGGCAGGCCTTTTCCTTTTACTAGCAATGTGCCCGTGCGTTGCGACGGATCCAAAGTAGTAGAATAGTAGTATTTGTTCACAAACTTGAAAGAAATCACTATTGTTTTGATATACTCCTAATATATTACTCCCTCCGTACCTAAATATTTGTCTTTTTTTGAGATTTCAAATGGACTATCACATACAGATTATATAGACATATTCTAGTGTTTCTAGCAAGATGCCTGCGCATTGCACGAAGTTGATGGAAAAGGTAACCACAACTTATAAATTTACGGATGGAGTACTAGTTACAGTGATGCATATAATTAAGCAAAGGGATCGCACATGTCGGTATTGACTGGATCGAGAATGCAACAACATAATAAGAATTAAGGCCACGATGATGCGATCGCGGTGGTGGTTACAGAAGGCAAGAAGAAAGATGGATCCACGAACGTACGACCTCCTCCTCCTCAACTTAGTGCGCCGGGCCACCGACCGGCGGCTAAGGAGCGGCGGATTTTGTGGTAAGGTCGAGGTGCTTCTCAACAAAGGCATCCAAGGCTTCCAGCCGGTTGAGGAAGGCCAACGTCATAGCATCCTCACTGGCCTTGTAGATACCTATGTACACAATTTGCTCGTACGCGTGGATGTGTAGGTCGACGAATTCTTGCAGGGCGAGGTGCCTCGCGGCGAGCGCGACCTCCAGGTGGACATTCTTCGTGGCGTCAGCGGGCAGTCGCAGGGCCACTAGTGCTTGAAAGAAGTTCCGGCCATGGAGGCCGATTAGGGTGGCAGACAATGAGGAGCCCGGGCGCGCGGGCTGGAGGAGTACGGCGATGTCGTCCGTGAGCTTCTTGAGGATGGTGAACTTGTTGTTGGTGGCAATGATCATCTGGTCCAACTGAGGGTCGTAGTTGGCATCGACGGCGGCCAACCACCAGCCGGTCTCCAACACCATCTGGAGATGATCCTCGGCACCACGCCGCAGGCCGGCGTCGTGGACCATCTGGCGCAGCCGCTGGCCGCTCACGCGCATCGCCGTCATGGGTCTGGAGCAAGCTCTTTTGCGCTTAGCATAGGTGCTTAGGCAAGTGCTTAGGTGCGTACAATATGGTAGATGCATTGGAATGGAGGAGGGGCGCCTTTATATGAGGGAAATAAGGGCAAACTGCGTTGCATTCACATCGTGCAGCCTCTTTTCCCGGACCTCCTCCCATTACTTCCCTCATGCATTAATTAAAGGAGGATGCATTGGCCGTTCAACATATCGGGAACCGCTACTCCCTCCCTCGTCTGCATTAAAGGCGTACCAGGAACTGCACAGCCCGCTGTCAAATCGAATACTCCCTCCATCTAGGTCAGTATTATAAGTCATCTTACGAATACCAAATACTAGTAAGACTAGCCACAGTGGGAGTAACATCAGCAGTAACATCGAGTCCAACTCAGAAAATTTGCTTATGTGGAAGTGAGTTAATGAGGAGAGAGGTAGTTATAATAACTTAGCTAGTTATTCTAACATCACATGTCCCAATGCCATATGAGTCTATAACCTAATAAATGAAGCTTTGCATGTTACTACCTCTGTCCGGGTTTATTGATCCCCATTGTATTTCGTGCCAAATTTTGACCATAGATTAAACTAAGAAAATATTCACGCATGTCACCAAACATTATATATTTCAAAACTATGTTCAAATACGGTTCCAATGAGATATTTTTTCTTGACATGCATTAACATTTTGTTAGTTAAATCTTTAGTTAAAATTTGGCACAAACTATAAAAGGGACCTATAAACCAGGACGGAGGTAGTACCCACTATGAAGGTAGTAACATAGTCTAGGGACATGTGTATGTTACTAGTGTATGTTACTCACCATTGTGGCTAGTCTAAACACATAGGCGTGGTGCATTAACTCTCACGTTGTTTCTTATTTTTTGACATAAATAGAGGAATCAACCAAGAAGAGATGTGTGGCTTGTATGCTTTTAATGACTTGAGACTATCAAACATGACATGTAGTGGTCAGTTCGTTGCACAAGAACAAATACAACCCACGTCAGCACACACGTATCTTATAGCATCACATCCAATGGCTATAAAAGATGAATGAGACCAACAGTAGATGAGTTCTAGCAAAACTGTATTAATAATACTTAGTACTCCTGCGCCATGTATCATATAAGTATCATGTAGTACTTTATTTATTGCCATGTATGACACATAGTTCACGAGCGATCTCTATATGTACCACTTTTTTTTTAATTTCATGTTTTGCTCCATGGCGCAATCCATCGATACTACTATTGTACAAAAGTGGAGTATATACATTTTTTTAAAAGGCTAGAGGGCGGGGCAGTCTAGCTCGGTCGGTTTCACGAGAGGCGAGGGCCTTTTTTATTTGATGGCTCATTAATGCTGTCAAATTGAATAGTACTGCGCCGCCTGCTGCATGCCCGACGCCTCCATTAAACCCCGCCGTTAAACCCGCATGCAAACCGAGAAACCTACTCCGGCCACACGTCCGTTCATGAGCGGCCGGAATTAAACACAACACCGGCCGAGCTCCTCCCGTCCGCCCTCAGTTTAAACGAGGCCAGACACCGGCCAAGCTCCTACCGTTCGCCCTCTATTTACACGAGGCCAGACAGACAGCGGGCAAGAATCGCACCCCTCCGCCGCTCCCCCATCTCCTCCTTCACCATTTTCTCCACCCTTCCGATGGTTTCTGATGAGCTGTTCTCCGGCATATTAGCCGACTGGGAGGCCCGCCGAGCCCTCCGGATACTGGCGAGGCCGCTCGGTGCTTCACCAACCTCGCTTGGCCCGACGGAGCCAGTTGCCGCCCCAAGCAGGCGTGTGGTTCAGCAACTCGCCGCTCCAGTTCAGCTCGATGAGGAGTTGTGAGTTGCTCCACGCCGGCACGGCAGCGAGCACGCCGATACGTGCGCCGTCGTTGCCACGCCTTACCGCGCCACCAGTGTCTGCTGTGGTCGCGCCTCCCGTGTCTGTGGGCGCGCCTCCCGTGCATGCGGCAGCGCCATGCAAGCAGAGACTAAAGCCGGGTGCATGGAGAGCGATGAGTCAGTGGCCAGCTTCTCCCTGTCCGCCGCCAACATTGAGGAGAAGTAGAACACGGGAGGCCGCCGCCACTTGGGACCCATGAAGGCCATCGCCGAGGCGACGACCGCGGATTTAGGTGGTTTCTTTGCTGCTTCGTCTCTTCCGAGGACCTTCGTCGACCCTGCAAGTGTCTGACGGACATGAGGAAGACAAAGGGATCTGCGGGCGGCCATTTAGAACTAAAATAAGTCTAGATATATCCATTTCTAGGACAAGTATTTCCGGACGGAGGGAGTATTAATTATACAAGAGAGCCGGATTGGCACCTCTTAGTTCATGTAAATGTAATGAAATCCATCATGTTTATATGAAGATCCGGCTTTTTTATACGAAATCCTTCATGCTTATATGAAATCAGTCCGTGTTTGCACGAATTTCATCTGGTTGGTTAGAGTTGTAAAAATGTATGCCACTGGCGTTTGATGTCGTCCTCTGCGAAAGGAAGCGGGAGGAAATTTGCCGGCTGCCGTTGGAGATGCTCTTTATGCTGAAAATAATAGAGTGACATCCAATCCATTTGTGTTAATTGCATGTATGATTGTCCCTCTATAAAAAGTTAATTGCATGTACAGTGTACACGTGACTTGCAGGGTGGCTACGGCTTCGTACAGAAAGTTAAAAAGAAACAAGTCCATCCTTAATATTCTAAGTACTCTGTGGGTTCCACTGTCAGTACAGTAGCGAAAGAAGTATATATTAAATAAGTAGAGTAATATATAATATACAAATCTAAAGTTAAAAGACAGAATTCGAACTCATGTCATCGCGTTGCGAGCATCCGGCGCTAACCAGCCCAGCACATTTTTGTTGTAGACCATGCTAGAGATATATCTACATGTCTACTCTTATATATACTCCATTCATTCCTAAATAATTGTCTTTTTCAGATTTCAAATAGACTACCACATACGGATGTGTATGTAGACATATTTTAGTGTGTAGATTCACTCATTTTGCTACGTATGTCTTTTCAGGAAGGGGTTAGATTTGTCCTTGATTTATTTATGAGGTATCCAGATGGCACTGCACCGCCAAGAAAAGAGGGTAACATCAAAATTATGGACTACTTTTTTGAGTATGTTGGTAAGGTCCGGTCATAGTCACTTGTTGAAATCTCTAAAAAGACAAATACTCCCTTCGTCGGGAAATACTTGTCATCAAAATGGATAAAAGGAAATGTATCTAGACGTATTTTAGTTTTAGATACATCTATTTTTATCCATTTTGATGACAAGTATTTTCGGACGGAGGGAGTAGAAAACAGAGTTGGTGATGATGGTGTGCGTGCCATCCTGCAATATAGGCCGTCGGATTTGTATCTAACGGATAGGAAAGAAACTATGGCAATTTTGCAAAAAAGTACCCACACGTCTCTCCACGTTCGCAAATAAGGCCTTCCCTCGTTCAGCCTTTTCTCTCACAAGATAAACTACTCATACAAATGCATCTTGATGTTCCATGCAAATAAGGCCTTCCCTCGTTCTTTTAAAATAGTTGCTGCGATAATTGGGTTGAAGTTATATATTTTATGTCTGCCTCGAATGATTTCAGATTCACTAGTAGTAACAAAGAAAAGGTTGCCTTGTTAATTAACAGAAAATAGGGTGAAAACTATCACATGAGGCCGGTAAAAACAAGGCACACTGGGTTCAGCGTCATCATCACTATAGTTGTGCGCACGCGAGAAGTCTACATATTGAGGGGGCTACCGAGCGAGGCACTGAGACACAATGTTTGAGAGAGAAACCAATTGACAAATTATGATCAGATCGAGTTGTCACCCTTCTGTTGTCATTGTTGGGGGGGAGGGAGAGAAAGACGTATCGAGAGTGTGCGCGGTAGGCACAGAGGCACAGCTAGCGAGTGTGTGTGTGTGTGTGTTTGAAAGAGGAGTCGATAGATTAAGATCGATGTGCCATCCTACTCCTTCGGTGCCGGGTAGTGTGTGTGTGTGTGTGTGTGTATTTGAGAGAGAATCTAGTCGATAGATTAGTATCAAGATCGAGGTGTCACCCTACTCCTTCGGTGCCGGGTAGTGTATGTGTGTGTGTGTGTGTGTGTGTTTGAAAGAGGAGTCCATAGATTATTATCAAGATCGATGTGCCACCCTACTCCTTCAGTGTCGGGTAGTGTGTGTGTGTGTATGTTTGAGAGAGAATCCAGTCGATAGATTAGTATCAAGATCGAGGTGTCACCCTACTCCTTCGGTGTTGGGAAGTGTGGGTGTGTGGGGGGGAGGGGGAAGTGACACTCACATATCTCTACTCTTATAAAAAAACAGAGTTGGTGATGATGGTGTTCCTACCATCCTGCAATATAGGCCATTTGATTTATATCCGACAGACATGGGGGAAAATATGGCAATTTTGCAAAAAGATACCCACACCCCTCTCCGCATTTGCAAATAACGCATTCCCTCGTTCATCCTTTTCTCCCACAAGATAAACTTCTCATAAAAATGCATCTTGATGTTCCGTGCAACGCACATGGGCATCTTGCTAGTAGGGAGAAGGAGTTTGTGTGACACATATCTAGCTATATTAAGGGATAGGCAGATAGCATATGTGTGAGATAAATTATTATACTTTGAGACATTAGTGGCTGTGGGTGGGTGGAATTAAAGGGGTGGGCGTGTTAGACATAGAGAGCGTGTGTGTTTCTGTATGAGAGACTTGTAGGACGGGGTAGAAGGACGAATTTAACCCCAACGGAGGGAGAGAAATACACGAAGTGCGCGTGTGTGATTCCTATGCCCACAGGGAAATGAGATATGTATGCATGTGAGAGAGATTGCACAATTCATTCACGTATCACTATCTAGTGATCGTGGATGTGCATCGCTTGAACATAAGTCAATATCTACTTCGTATCGTGGCCAAAGGTACAATATCGATTCGACGCTATAAAGATTGGACACTCACATATCACATTTTTTTCTATTTAAATAAACCTTTTTCAGTTGTGCATGCCAAAGTTACAGTGATGTTTCTTCAAACTACCAATGTAGATATCATGCACATGCACCATTGTTACTCTTGCATTCAAATTCATTAGTCTTGGATGATTTAGGTTTCTATTTTGAAGTAATATATGTAATATTCATATATGAATTCAATGGGTACGCAATTTATGAAATGGAGGCTATGTAATCATATGAGGTAACACTTTTAAGTAGCTAACTACAATATCCATTTCTTTTTGTGCGCCTCTAAACTAACACGTCAATGCATTATGTTTAAAGTAAATAACCAATGGCACTAAATTATCTATTTGCACAAGAAATACATAGGTTGAGCGTTTGATCCCTTTTTTGTGAACGCGCCACTACACCCGTACGATTGGCCGCGCTTGTGTGAACGTCCAAGTTATCGGTGCATCATCCCGAGTTATTGTCTTTTTTTCTGGGGTGGACTTCACACCAGTTATTAACTGTTGACGCGTGCCCCGTGTACACAGTCTAGCATGACCTTCCCGCTAGCATGGGCCAAAATTAGTTCAAACTGGATACGAACGATCTCGCGGGCTGCAAAATCTCCCGCCTCCCTCTAAAATTTCCGCCACCTTAGTCTTTAGCATGCGAAATCACCCTTTTGTCCTTGGTGCATGGAGACCAACAGTTACAATACCGCCCTCATCTACATGATAGGTCGGGGCTGCTTTGGTAACTTCCGGTTCCCCCCACTACACGACACCCCCATTTCTTCTCCCCCTCCCACAAAAACGACTAACTCCACAGCACCAGAGCATCTTACATCACGCCGTCCGTACTTCATCGCCCTTTCTCCCCTCCCCTCTCGAAACCCTAGACTGCTCATCCACCGGCGTACCATAGCCCATTCACTGCCAGCGGCGTCCACCTCGCCGGATCTGCTTCTGCGGCCGCATCTACCCCTCCCACCTCCACTAGAAACAAGTAGACTGCTCATCCACCACTGTACCATAGCCCATTCAGTGCCGGCCTTGTCCACGGCGCCGGATCTGCTTCACCCGTACTCTCGTCAACCGCCGCGCATCTGCAGCGGCTCATTCGTACTCCCCACCGGAGACGCTTTGTCCACACCCCTGGAGCCTCCCCACTGACGCCCCCATCAACGGCCTTTGATCCTCTTCGCCGACACCTTCCTCAACCCTACCGGAGCCGCTTCGCCGACACCTTCCTCAACCCTACCGGAGCCGCTTCGCCGACACCAGCATCAACCCTACCAGAGTAGCTTCGCCTATACCATTCTCAATCCTGCCGGGGCCACTTTGCCAACTCACAAGTCCACCGCCTTAGATCCGCTTCCTCGCACCCTCATCCAACCTACCGAAGCAGCTTCTGACATCCCGTCCACAACCGCAGATCCGCATCATCGACACCACCCTTAACCCAACCACCGGAGCAGCTTCTGACGCCCCGTCCACGGCCGCAGATCCGCATCGTCGACACCATCCTTAACCCAACCACCGGAGCAGCTTCTGACGCCCCGTCAACGGCCGCAGATCCGCGTCATGGACACCATCCTTAACCCAACCACCTGAGCAGCTTCACCTACACCCTCGTCCACGGCCACAGATCCGCTTCGCCCACACCGTAGTCCACCCTACCAAAGCCGCTCCACAAACACCCTACTCAACGGTTCTAGATCTCCTTACCGGACCCCGACAGCCAGCGCAGTGTCATCACCCTCGACGTTTCTAACCTGATTCCCACCGTCTGGAGAGATGCCAAGCACCCGCCACGGCCTAGGTACTTGTCACCTTTAAACCCGTCCAGCAGCACCTGCCCGATGTACTTCAAATATACTAACCGGTAGCTGTTACCTGTTATGCAGCTGGCAAAAACTACAAGGACGATGTTTCTTCTGTATCTAACAGCTTGGCCAACCAAGATCCTGGATTGAGGCATTGCTATGATCTTGTAAGCACGTCTCTCTCTCTTGTATTGTTCTGTGCCTGCCAGCGTGCTTTGCTAGGATTTTCGACTAGTAATCCCTTTGTGCAGACAATGATTTCTACTACTGGCTGCTAATTAGATATGTAGATGTCATACATGATACTACCTCGTACCTCCGTTCCTAAATATAAGTCTTTCTAGAGATTCCACTATAGGCTACATACGGAGCAAAATGAGTGAATCTACACTCGAAAATGCATCTATATACATCTGTATGTGGTCCATACTGGAATCTCTACAAAGACATATATTTAGGAACAGGGGCAGTACATTACACAAAATCGTTGGTGGCATGTAGGAATTCCAGTGCACTACATTAGGCTCCCTTAGAGTGCCTGCCAGTCCAGCATACAGAGTCATGGCTAGTTTATGGTACGCACATAATCGTTAATTGGTGGTTTAAATATGCGCAAGGGATATGCAATGTAGTATCATGTAGAGATGTCTAAAATTAGCCGTGTCAACTTGCAAATAGGGTTACACAATGAAAAAGTACAAGATGTATGTGGCAATTTCATGGAACATCGCAAAAAAAAGGAGAGGCAGCAGTGAGCCTATACAGTGTGCTATGGTACGTCACTCCTCCATTGCAATTTGTATGCCAATTCTATTAGCCAAGTTTCTTAGGGACAGTTATTACGAGTTATCCTAAGAAAATAAGCACCTGTGAATATAAGCTCCATGTAATACGCCAACCAGTTCTTTTCATTACGTTTTCAGCTTATCTTTGGTATGATCAGTGGAAAGTCTAGATTGCATTATATATATTTTTCATTTTCCTGCACATATGGAAATTAATTTGACTTGCAAACATCACAAATTGAACCCAGTGCAGTAATTAATATGATAGGAAAACAAACCATCACTATTTGCTCAAAATGCAAATACAAAGATACCATCTACTTGGCACAATCTACTTTGGTCAATGTTTTCCATAGAGATCCCATTGCCTAATTTAAACGAAGAATGCATGACCCACATTTGAATGAAGAACAATTATTTGTTGAAATTCGATGGTCCAAGTGGCTGGTTATTATCATATAGCAGCACCACCTGAAAGCATCATATAGCAGCAGCAGCAGCTCATAGCAACTAATCACACAGCAGCAGCAGTCTGCAATTCATAATATACCAGTAGAAGCTCATAGCAATTCATCATATAGCAGCAGCAGGAGCAGCTCATAGCAATTCATCATATAGCAGCAGCAGGACCAGCTTGTAGCAACTCATCATATAGCAGCAGCAGCAGCTCATAGCAATTCATCATATAGCAGCAGCAGCAGCTCACAGCAACTCATCATACAGCAGCAGCATCTCATAGCAATTCATCATATAGCAGCAGCAAGAGTAGCTCATAGCAATGCATCATATAGCAGCAACAGAAGCAGCTCATAGCAATTCATAGTATAGTGGATCAGAATGAAAATTTGGCAAAAAATTAGAGGAGATCCTCACCTTGTTGGATGAGCTCAGCCTTCAACAGCACCTCAACGCCATGGCCTGGGAGGAGGGGAGGAGGAACAAGGTGCCTTCTGCCGCAGTGTGGCATTAGTCGTAGTTGTGCAGCGCCCGCCGGAGTAGTGCGTTGGATGAACCACGGTGGAGCAGCTGCTGGAGACCATGAGAATGAGGGGCGGCGCCAGAGGGAGGAGCAGCCAGGGAGATTTGCCCCTACCTGCCGGCCATGTAGCCTAGCTGGACATAGCATCACCGAGGACCAGGCCAGATGGGACCAGTGGCGACGTCTCGCTAGAGGAACCCTAGTGCTGCAGGCAGGGGATCAAGGTAGAGGGAAAGGGGAGAGGAGATGCAAGCGGGTAGGGCAATGAATGCTTGCGTCTTTGTTTTTACTTGAGGGTCAGGTGTGACACAGGCGTCAGCAGTTGCATTTTGAGTGTAATATAGGCAGACAACAGAGTCATTTCACTATTCCCCTTCCCTTTAATTTTTAGTGAGGTTCTACCCGAAACACCCCCCTCCAAAGCGAAATTAGTTAAGCCCAAGCCCATAACTCAAAAATGACTTCTTTACATCTTTCATGGCTTATTTTGACAATATACCCTGAATAGGCGGAATCGAACTGGCCCTTAACCTGCAATTCAATTGTGCATGCAATGATGAATCTCTCCTGCCTGCTATCTGTACATTTAGGCATCATCATACATAGCATAACCTAATACATGTGCATTCCATTGTAGAATCTGGAATATGCAATGTTTATGTTAGTTCATACGTTGCATATGATGTTTAAATGCCCCTTAAATCTAGTCAGTCAAGTGATGGTCTTTAAGCCTCCTTCTTTGCTTCTTTTCTTGATATGTAAGATTTGCTCACACATCTGTTCAATTGCTTGTTTGCATCAGCCAGCCATACTAGGACTATTTGCTTTGATTACTTGCTGTTCTTGACCTAACACTCTAACAGAGCTTGTCAACGATTTAAACACTAAGGGTTGTTGTAGTGGGGCCTTGTCTAACTCATAGGTGAATAAAGGTTTGGCTGTACACTACAGTAGGCTCTCCAAGAGTACCTGGAGATCCAGTTCGAAGGTATGCCTAGTTTTTACATAGTGCAGACATAGTAAATGCTCATTTCATTGTGTGCAAGTGCAAGAGATGCGGCATGTTTCATTATGTGGTGTTGTTTTGTTATAATCTCATCCTTTTGTGTTCACAGACTGGAAAGTATGCATATTTATCTTCCAAGGAGACGAGTAACTAGTTTGTGTCACCTTGAAGAGGGGGTGCAATGAAGATAAGATTGAGGATTTCCATGTACAAGATGTTAGGAAGGAGCCTTGCAAGAGAAGTACGAGCTGCGCTGAGCCTCTTCAACCTGCTAAGGTAAGTCACTGTATGCAACTCAATAGTTCAATTCCTTGTTTGTTTCAGGAATAGTTAATTTTCTCTTTTCAATTGCTTTATTTGTCCTCACTTAATGAGATGCCCAAATAATTATGCCTGATGTTCGGTACTTGTATCACTATTAGTTGACATAATTAAAGGCCTTACCATTTAATTACTCTGCCGAAGTGTGCCTGAAGCTTTGAAGTCTATTAACCAACTATTATTGCATGAGGCTCACAATCTAGTTTATACTATGCTAATGATTGCATAGTTTTGCCTGCTGTAGTATGTTTGTATGAAACCATCTGCTGTTCATTATGCTCCCTAAGACTTTAATTGAGGTACAGAATGGCCAACTGCTTGCTTACTTATACGCAACGTGATGTCTAAATTTGTAACTTGTCTATGTTTTCGATTGGGCCCCAACATCATGCTCCTCTAGTGAGCTAAGAGGGATTTTTGTATGCAGGTTGCACAGACTATCTTTTTTATAATTTGTAAAATATCACCTGCTTATGCTTCATGACGTGTAACATTTTTTTGTGAAAGTGATGTGTAACATTATTGTTAGTCCTGTTTTGCCATGTAGTACAAAATAGTGTCTTGTTCGCTTCACTGTTGTAACTATATTTTTTCCCTAGTCATGTGTACTTACAGAAACATTTCAGGATGAAGTGACATCAACACAAAAATCTACGAGTAGTGCGGCATGGCTGTTACCGAATGATTATGGATTGGAATTGGAATGTGCTGATATTCTCGAGCATCAACTAGAGGTGGCAAGACAACATGTACATGATTGTCAACGTATAATCAACAAGTTGAGACTGGACATGCAGGTATTAGATGCAGGAGTCAAAAAATGAAACAAGACACCAAGGTAACCATGAAGGAATTGGAGATTTTGTAGACTGAAATTTGTGCTATCTGAATCCGGCCAATCCTATTTTCTGAAGAGATTATAGTTCAAATGGAGTTAAGTTGATGCGCGTCCATGATGTATGAGCCGTATTTGCCCAGTGTATGTAATTTGCTGTTTGTGTATGCTTTATTATCACTTGTGTCATACCATAATGCCCAGTGGGTATAATCGGCTGTAATTTCTTTATTGTATAGTGTAGGATTATTCTACCTTTCTATGCCTTGATCTCTTTGTTGTATAGTGTATGCTTTTTAGAGGTGATAGTATTGAGTAGGATAATTCTTTGAATGTGCTATATCGTTCAAATGGCCAACTTGCCCGACCATGGGCCTTCTACGTCTCGTAGGATCCATGGGCCTTCTACATCTCGTAGGATCCATGGGCCTTCTACGTCTAGCAGTGTCCATGGGCCTTCTACGTCTCGATGTGTCCATGGGCCTTCTACGTCTCGCAGGATCCATGGGCCTTCTACGTCACGTAGGATCCATGGGCCGCCGACTCATTTATGGGTCTTGTACTGGCCTTTAATGGGTCATAGACGGGCCAATAATGGAAATCGTACGTTTTATTGGCTGACCATAACAGGGCGTTAATAGGCCGTATTTGGTGATGCTATGAAAATGGCCCAACAGACTAACGGACCACAAATGGGCCGACTGTAACAATGGGCTGAATTTGGCCCACAAGAAGAAAATGACAGTAACGGGCCGTAAGTAACCGAATGCTGCAAATGAGACCAAGAATAAATTGGCTCTGAGAAGGCCGAAAGATAACATGGGCTGGAAACGGCCCGACCGAATAACGGGCCCTTAATGGGTATAAAGTGATACACTGTTCATTACGGGCCAGTTTCACCACGGGCCGTTAATGGGTCTAAAGTAATACACTGTTCATTGCGGGCCAGTGTCACCACGGGCCGTTAATGGGTCTAAAGTAATACACTATTCATTGCGGGCCAGTGTCACCACGGGCCGTTAATAGGCCAAGAGTTACATAGGGCCTCATATGGGCCGAAAGACGTCATGGGCCATACATGGGCCAGAAGTGAAAACGGGATGGAATCATATTGGATGGCCTAGATGACGCTACTGGGCCTAATTCGGATAGGGCGTAACGGTCCTTGGGTTAGCGGGCTGTAAATGGGCTATATGCGAACAGGCCGTTAACAGGCTTTCCATGGGCTGGCCCGTCAACTTTTGACCAAGTCAAACGGGCCAGCCTTTTCACAGGAATGGGCCTCTATTGGGCCATGCCACATGTCGACGTATCATAGGCGCCTTCTGTCCAATGAGTGGATGACATCTGTCCCAGTAATGAGCCGACACGTGTTTCCTCCAGCCAATGATGATTATACACGTGGAAAATCCCCATTGGTCGGTGATGTTAACGGGTTATCGGATCCAAAACCCGACCCGATAGGTTAACGGCGTTCCGTTACGGTGGATGCCACGTGTCGGTCACCCTTGACGATAGAACTTCTGTGACGCGCGATTTATCATCATGGAAGTGGACACTTCCGTGATGATAATTTTGGTAATGTCATGGAACACTTCTACGACAGCACAGGTATGACTATCTTGATTCTGTCATAAATTTGTCATGGATGTACATGCATGACAAAAAACGTGACCTACTGTGACAAACACGTATCATCACGGAAGTGTATTTTTTTTGTAGTGAATGGTGGTGTCGTTAGGCATGCCCCGTAATGACCTCCCTCTTGCCTTGCTCATCCAGGTGCTCTACGTCCTCGGGTCCCGGCCCTCGAGCGAGCTCAGCCGCCGCTGGTATGCCGAGTCGCGGTGCCATGGTCAAGACCAGGGGGTGAGGGCTGGAGAGCCGGTAGGAGCTCCCGAGATGCGATGCTCGAGACCTCCCCCTTTAATGTGCAAGCGAATTGCGAGGCAAGATGGCAGCCGTCGAAGCTAGCCCGTGAACCACCGCCAGATGAACCTGCGGTTTAGATGACAGAACGGGCCGAGAACCCTCATGAAGCAGGGTGTCAGCCCAGGGCCCTGGGCACCAGACGAAGGCACAGATGACCTGGTGAGGTGGTGTGCGCGTGGCGAGGCGCGAACCAGAGCTCGATCCTCGGGTTTGTCAGCGTTGCAGGGACGGACCCGAGCACAAGCGCTGTGCCGATGTGAGTAACCATGCAGCGTGGCAAGCGAGGGACAAGCTAGCAAACATAGGGAGGCCGTGAGGCGGTTAAGATTCACGGTCGTAGAGTGACGATCATAGGTAAACTCATAGAAGACGGTTAGGCAATCCTGGTGAATGCAAAACGATGCACGCCGCAGGGACAGACCCATGCGGCCTAGGGATGATGCAGCCCAAGGGGCGCCCCCAAACTGAACGAACTAGAGAGATGTCACCTAGTTCCGTCGCTGAAGAGGTGTTGGGGTAGCCAAAAACGCATGTCGCCAGAGTCGTTCCTTATGAGCCGCTCTAGTGCTGAGCCTCGGAAGGCCCAGAGGGCCCGTGAGGCTCCTGGACATGCTCCTCCATCTCCACCAGGATCGCCTAATGCCTGGCCTCGCGAGCCTCCAGGGCATCCCTCATGCAGCGCTGGAACACCACAACCACGCCAGGCAGGCCGAAAGGCATGCCGACGTAGTTGTGGGGTGGACCCTCGCATCGGCCGACACGAGACGACCAGAAGAGCTGCCGAGACGTGGCCCTATTGAGCCCTGTGATGTCGATGCAGACACGGAACTCCTTACCCTCGCCAGGGCAATGAGCCGCGCCTCGTGGTAGGCGGCGATTGCCTTGCAGAACTCTTGCCTCTTGAATCTCCTCGATTGCCTTGCTAATGAACTCCTGAACACCTGGCGCTTCTCGCTCGATGCCTTCTCCTGGTGTAGGACCTTGAGAAGAGGTGTCTAGAGGGGGGTGATTAGACACTAAGTACCAAAGTTGCAATTTTCAAGATCTTTAAGTTTAAGTGGAGTTTAGGCACAAGTTTAACATTCACAATGCATAGCAAGCAAGCATGCAAAGAGTATATGAGAAGCGGAAAGTAAAGCTTGCAACTTGCAAGAATGTAAAGGGAAGGGTTTTGGAGGATTCAAACGCAATTGGAGACACGGATGTTTTTGGCGTGGTTCTGATAGGTGGTGCTATCGTACATCCACGTTGATGGAGACTTCAACCCACGAAGGGTAACGGTTGCGCGAGTCCATGGAGGGCTCCACCCACGAAGGGTCCACAAAGAAGCAACCTTGTCTATCCCACCAAGGTCGTCGCCCATGAAGGACTTTCCTCACTAGCGGTAGATCTTCACGAAGTAGGCGATCTCCTTGCCCTTACAAACTCCTTGGTTCAACTCCACAATCTTGTCGGAGGCTCCCAAGTGACACCTAGCCAATCTAGGAGACACCACTCTCCAAGAAGTAACAAATGGTGCGTTGATGATGAACTCCTTGCTCTTGTGCTTCAAATGATAGTCTCCCCAACACTCAACTCTCTCTCTCATGGGATTTGGATCTGGTGGAAAGCAACTTGGGGAAGGCTAGAGATCAAGATTCATATGGTAGGATGTCTTGGCCTCAACACATGAGTAGGTAGTTCTCTCTTAGAAAATGTATGTTGGAAGTGTAGGTTCATTGTGATGGCTCTCTCCATGAATTAAGAGGAGGTGGAGGGGTATATATAGCCTCCACACAAAATCTAACCGTTACACACAATTTACCAAACTCGGTGGGACTGATTCAACAGACTCGGTCAGACCGATTTGATAAACCTAGTGACCGTTAGGATTTTCGATGGGACCGATATGCAACTCGATAGGACCGATATGGTTAGGGTTAGGGCATAACGTAATCTCGGTGAGACCGATTACACAAACTCGATGGGACCAATTTTGGTAATAAGCTAACCAGAGAGTTGGTCAGGCAAACTCGGTTGGACCAATTACATAGACTCGGTAGGACCGATTTTGGTAATGAGTCAACCAGGAAGTTTGCATTGTAATCTCAGTAGTGCCGATTGATCAAACTCGGTTAGAGCGATTTTGGTAATGGACATACACACAGAGATTACAATCCCATCTCGGTGAGACCGAGATCCCTATCGGTGAGACCGATTTGCCTAGGGTTTGTGGCAGTGGCTATGACATTTGAACTCGGTGGCGCCGGATAGAAAGAATCGGTGGGGCCGAGTTTGACTTTAGGTTTAGGTCATATGTGTGGAAGTGGGAAAGTAGTTGAGGGTTTTGGAGCATATCACTAAGCACTGTGGAGCAAGAAACTCATTAAGCAACACCTCATCCCTTCTTGATAGTATTGGCTTTTCCTATAGACTCAATGTGATCTTGGATCACTAAAATGTAAAATGAAGAGTCTTGAGCTTGAAGCTTGAGCCAATCCTTTGTCCTTAGCATCTTGAAGGGGTTCCCACATCCTTTAGTCATTGCCACTCTATTGTTGAACTTGTCTGAAACATACTAGATAAAAGTGTTAGTCCAACAAGAGATATGTTGACATTAATTACCAAAACCACCTAGGGAGCACCTGTGCTTTCAATCTCCCCCTTTCTGGTAATTGATGACAACATACATCAAACTTTTGATAAAGATATGAAGAATAGCAAGTAAAGCTTTGGAAAGACATGTAACAAGCATAGGCTCCCCCTACATGTATGCAATCATGTGAATATGGAATGTAGAAGCATGTGAGAGCATAACCATGATAGAGCAGGCAATGTGTTACATGTATCTTGGCCATATGCATCAGAGCAAAGAATGTTAAAGAAAATACCTTCATGCCCATGAGTCCTTCTTGCAAACAGTATGTACTTCAGCAAGAATTCCTCATACACATGATTGTGATGCATATACTTACCTTGCAGTCCTGAGTTGGCTTTGGATGGAATGAACTTGCGTAAACAAGGTTAGATAACACAGATACATCTACTAGCCAGAGCAAACAGAAGAAACCACAAGAATACCAAGACTGGGATGACATGTAGAGAGTGAGTACTAAGTACCACATTGGATTAGACATGTCCCCAAGAGTAAAGATATGCAACGAATTTGAATGATTTCTTTCCCTTAGATGTCTTGCTCCCCCTGAATCTAGCATGGGATACTGGGAGAAGATAGGGAACAGAAAATCAGAGCTGAAAGATATAAATGAATAGAGCTAATGCAAATAAGCACATATGAACATGTCTTTCCCCTCAAGAAGACATGTGGCATCTCTCCTCTTGAACACCAAGCATCTGGGATCCTTGAGAAATACTTTCTACATGAGTATTCTCTCCCCCTGGAGATCTCTTTCTCCCCCTGAGGAGGTGAGCTCTCTAAGTGATAAGCTTTGATGTGATCTCTTTCTCCCCCTTTGACATCAATTTCCAAGAAGGGTCTTCTGGAATTTGTCGTGAATGGGTTTGGTCCTTGAGTCACAGCACAAAGCAATGTTAAAAATGTGATGCTTGTAGAGGACAAGATTCACTGAGTGGAGCTGGATCAGAAGAAACACAGAATAAGTGGCAAACTGTTTTTCCTGTTGTGAAATCGGTGCCACTGAGTAGTATGCTTCGGTTGTACCGAAAGGATTCGGTTGGACCGGAAACATCAAATTGGTGAGGCCGAGTTCATCACAGAGAAAACACTTTTCACCTCAGTTCACTAGACTAGTAAGTTCTCACAAAGATTTGCAAGGAATTTACTGAATGATATGCAATGAATTGGATGCAGAAAAATGCAGAGCAAACAGAAAGAAATCTAGATGAAGTTTTTTTTGATATAAAAGGGGAAACCAAATATGCATGAGACAAATGCAAAAGCACAGAAAAGAACACAAGAGAACTTCATCTATAGATGGTCGGCGACAAAGTCACCTATGTTAGAGTATATTGACTTAGGAGTCAAGTGAGATCACTTGATCATAGGTCATACTCATCCTTTAAGCTCAAAATGGGGTTGCCATTTTTCGTTTAATCATCTTGATGTATTCACATCTTGTCGAGTTGCTTTAGCTCATGACTTGGAGTAAAGCTTCTCTAAGATGGAATAACATACCTTGGTTGGTGGTGTTGACCTTGTAGTTGAACTTGTGTGGGTTGCTCAAGGTTGATGTAGTTCATCAAGAGTTGGGAGCACCTCTTGGAATTTGAGTCCACCTTCCTACATGGGTTAGTTCTTGCAAGGAAGAGCACTTGTGTATCCAAAAATGACAATCATGAAGCTCAACATAGAATTTGTCAAAGGATATGTTTGAATGGTTCCGTGCTTCCTTGTCTTCAACCACCATAGTGTAGAAACTTGGTGATGTAGAGACCGCTCAAGATGTGAGTAGATTACAATCTCATGGAATTTCATTCAACCAAGTACCTACATGGGTTAGATAACATGCAAGATGCAAATATATCCAAGACATAAGATTTTCATCATAAGAGAAATATCAAGGATTAGTCATAAGCTCATGTCTTGCATGTATCCAATGGAGTTTCTACTCCAAGTTTGAAGCATCAATGATGTTCAATTCTCCTCTTAACCTGCAAAACACTTTCTCATCAAGAGGTTTAGTGAATATATCTGCTAATTGCTTTTCGGTGCGAACATGCTTAAGATCAATGTCACCCTTAGCAACATGATCTCGAATGAAATGATGACGAACTTCAATATGCTTAGTTCGAGAATGTTGTACAGGATTATGACCAATTTTGATAGCACTTTCATTGTCACAAAGCAATGGAACATGTTTCACATATATCCCATAATCTTTAAGAGTTTGGGTCATCCAAAGTAATTGAGCACAACATGAACCAGCGGCAATGTATTCCGCTTCGGCGGTGGATAAGGATACCGAGTTTTGATTCTTGGAGGACCAAGACACAAGAGATCTACCAAGAAATTGACAAGTACCCGAAGTGGACTTTCTATCAACCTTGTCTCCGGCATAGTCCGAGTCAGAGTAGCCAACAAGATCGAAACAGGCCCTCTTAGGATACCAAATGCCAAAATTTGGTGTATGGATTAAGTATCTCACTATCCTTATCATGGCCTTAAGATGACATTCTTTAGGAGCAGCTTGATATCGTGCACACATGCACATACTTAGCATGATATCGGGACGTGAAGCACATAGATACAACAATGAACCAATCATAGAGCGATAAACCTTTTGATCAACCGGTTCACCATCTTTGGTCAAGTCAAGATGTCCACTAGTAGGCATGGGTGTAGACATACCTTTGCGCTCTTGCATATTGAACTTCTTGAATAAGTCCTTGGTGTACTTCGTTTGAGAAACAAAGGTACCTTCCTTAGTTTTCTTGATTTGCAAACCAAGGAAGAATTTGAGTTCACTCATCATAGACATCTCAAACTTCTCCGACATTAGCTTCCCAAACTTTTCACTAAAATGACGGTTAGTTGATCCAAATATAATATCATCAACATAGATTTGGCACACAAATAGTTCTCCATTAACCCTTTTAGTAAAAAGAGTAGAATCAAATTTCCCAATTTCAAAGCCTTTTTCAATAAGGAACTTGGTCAAGCATTTATACCACGCTCTAGGAGCTTGTTTAAGACCATAAAGAGCTTTGTGAAGTTTGTAAACATGATTGGGTTTCTTAGGATTGACAAAGCCGGGAGGTTGTTTAGCGTAAACTTCCTCCTCTATTTCACCATTTAGAAAAGCACTTTTAATGTCCATTTGGTACAGGGTGATATCATGATGATTAGCATAGGCAAGTAAGATGCGAATGGACTCAAGTCTAGCAACAAGAGCATAAGTCTCACCATAGTCCATACCTTCGACTTGTGTGTAGCCTTGGGCGACGAGACGTGCTTTGTTGCGAACTACTTGTCCATCTTCATCTTGCTTGTTGTGAAACACCCATTTGGTACCGATGATGCTGTGGTTGTTGTCGGGCTTCTCAACCAATGTCCACACTTGGTTCCTCTCAAAGTTATGTAGCTCTTCATGCATAGCATTTATCCAACCAGGATCTTCCAATGCTTCTTCGACCTTCCTAGATATTAAAGAATAGTTTTCACAAAAGTTAGCTAAACGTGTTTTAGAGCGAGTGATTCTCCCAGTTTGAATATCATTGTAGATTTGCTCGACGGGATGATCTTTAGCAATTCTTGCTCGAACTCGTGAAAGCTTTTGCTTGTTTCTTGGTTGAACTTCTTCTTCATCTTGTTCTTCTTCTTGGCCTTCTTCATTGTTGGCGTTGTAGTTCTCTTGTCGTGGTGGAGAAGGAGGTTGTTGACGTTCATCTTGATGCACTTCCTCGTTTTCTTCATCTTGGTGTGTCCCACTTGTGGATGCTTCTGTATCAACTCTTGGTTCACCTTGTCATGAAGTAGAAGCTTCCACTTGGACGGACGAGGTACTCTCCTTCACCTCCGTTGGACGGACCTTGCCAATAGACAAGTCTTGGATTGCTTCCGAAGGATCTTTGTCTCCTACATCAATTGGCGATTGCTCTACTTGAGAGTTGTTAGATTCATCAAACTTCACATCTACCGTCTCTTCAACCTTTCGGGTGAAATTGTTGTAGACACGGTAAGTTTGAGAGTTTGAGCCATAACCTAGTAGGAAACCTTCATGAGACTTAGGAGCAAATTTAGATCTACGATGCTTATCAAGAATGTAGCACTTTGAGCTGAATACTCGAAAGAATCCAACTTGGGGTTTGTTACCGGTGAGGAGCTCGTATGCCGTCTTGCCGAGTAGCTTGTGAAGATACAAGCGATTTGTTGCATGACAAGCTGTCTCAACCGCTTCTGCCCAAAAGTGCTTCAGTGTCTTGTACTCATCAAGCATCGTTCTCGCCATTTTGATGAGCGTCCGGTTCTTCCTCTCAACAACTCCATTTTGTTGAGGTGTGTACATAGCCGAGAACTCGTGTGAAATCCCTTCTTCGTCAAGAAAGGTGTCCACATTTGCGTTCTTGAACTCCGTTCCATTGTCGCTGCGAACCTTCTTGATCTTCACTTCAAATATATTTTGGGCCTTCCTAGCGAAGTTTTTGAAGATCTTTTGGACCTGCGATTTATCATCGAGAAAGAACACCCACGTAAATCTTGAAAATCGTCAACTATAACTAGACCAAAAGAATTTCCACCGAGACTCTTGTAGGAGTTGGGACCAAAAAGATCCATGTGAAGTAGCTTGAGTGGCCTCCTTGTGGTCATGATGTTCTTCACGGGATGCCTTCCTCCAACCTGTTTACCTGCTTGACAAGCACTGCAAAGTCTACCCTTATCAAATAAGACATCGTTAACTCCAAGGATATGATTTCCTTTAATAAGCTTGTCAAGGTTTCTCATGCCAACGTGACCTAGTCGTCTATGCCATAACCAACCTTTTGAGGATTTAGCAATGAAGCAAGTTTTAGGTTGAGCCTTTTTAGTGAAATCAACAATGTATAGATCACCTCTACGCACACCGGTAAAGACCATTTTATGATTATCTCGACAAAACACTTGGCAATCTACTTCAGTAAATAGGACATTAAAACCGAAATCAGCAAGTCTAGATACTGAAAGTAAGTTGTATCCAAGAGATTCAACGAGCATGACATTTTGTATGGAGCTATCATGTGATATGGGCACTGAGGGAGTCCTGGACTAGGGGGTGTTCGGATAGCCGAACTATCATCGTTGGCCGGACTCCAAGACTATGAAGATACAAGATTGAAGACTTCGTACCGTGTCCGGATGGGACTTTCCTTGGCATGGAAGGAAAGCTTGGCAATACAGATATGTGGATCTCCTACCATTGTAACCGACTTTGTGTAACCCTAGCCCTCTCCAGTGTCTATATAAACCGGAGGGTTTTTAGTCCATAGGACGAACAACAATCATACCATAGGCTAGCTTCTAGGGTTTAGCCTCCTTGATCTCGTGGTAGATCTACTCTTGTACTACCCATATCATCAATATCAATCAAGCAGGAGTAGGGTTTTACCTCCATCGAGAGGGCCCGAACCTGGGTAAAAACATCGTGTCCCTTGTCTCCTGTTACCATCCGCCTAGACGCATAGTTCCGGACCCCCTACCCGAGATCCGCCGGTTTTGACACCGACATTGGTGCTTTCATTGAGAGTTCCTCTGTGTCGTCGCTCATAGGCCCGATGGCTTCTTTGATCATCAACAATGACGCAGTCCAGGGGGAGACTTTTCTCCCCGGACAGATCTTCGTATTCGGCGGCTTTGCACTACGGGCCAATTCGCTTGGCCATCTGGAGCAGATCGAAAGCTATGCCCCTGGCCATCAGGTCAGATTTGGAAGTTTGAATTATATGGCCGACATCCATGGAGACTTGATCTTCGACGGATTCAAGCCACAGCCGAGCGCGCCGCACTGTCACGATGGGCATGATTTAGCTCTACTGCCGGACAGTGCCCTGGAGGCCGCACGAGAGTCCGCTCCGACCCTTAACTCGGAGCCGACTGCGCCGATCGAGGATGGGTGGCTAGACACCGCCTCGGGGGCTGCTACCTCTACGATGATGGAGCTGAATACCGACCCTATCCCTTGCGAAGCTCGTGACTCCGAGGTACCGGACTCCTCGCCTGACTCTGAACCTCCCGCGCCCCTACCAACCGAATCTGATTGGGCGCCGATCATGGAGTTCACCGCTGCAGACATCTTTCAGCACTCGCCTTTTGGCGACATCCTGAATTCCCTAAAGTATATCTCTTTATCAGGAGAGCCCTGGCCGGATCATGGTCAGGACGGTTGGGATGCGGACGATGACGAAATTCAAAGCCCACCCACTACCCACTTTGTAGCCACTGTCGACGACCTAACCGATATGCTAGACTTCGACTCCGAAGACATCGACGGTATGTGTGGGGACCCCGACTCATAAGTCGAGATGACCCAATGCACGTGTACAGTGATCCCAGAGATCAATGCTCACTGAACACACAGAAGCTGAATAACAAGAGTCTTACATCCATACATACCGTCTTACACAAATTATGACCATTATGGTCAAGTCTTACATTGATAAAGCCCTAAGGGCTGAACATCAAATGAAACACAAGCAGCGGAAATCTTCGTCGATAAGTAGAACCCATGCTATCTGCCTTAACCCTACAGGCATTCTGACTGGGAAACGTCCTAGTTCGCATGTTCGTCTCCAAAGAAGTCTTCTTCGAACTCCGGTTCTTCCATGCCTGGTCAATTAAATAACCAGTGGCAAGCCAATGAGTACTTTGAATGTACTCGCAAGCAATCCATGTTTTTGGTTCAAGATACAACAATGCATGATATAGGTAAATTTTTGCAGAAAGCTGGTTTTGAGTGCAATGACATGTTCAACAACTTGTAAGGCATGCATCAAGAGAATTCAAGTAACCATGAGGACAGGTTACAGATATCAACATAAATAGAGTGGGCACCAACCCATCTCAATCACGTCAAGTCCTTTGACTTGACCCAAGTCATTTTATCAACACACACACTCGGTTTGTAAACAAGTGGATGTAGCCCAAGAGCGGTTACCCAACTATCCTTGACCGTGGACACGGCTATTCGAATAGTTTTACCCTCTGCAGAGGTTGCACACTGTACCCCCAAGATCCGGGGAACTTCCGTGTCATCCACGACCCGCGATACCTCAGATACCCGGGGTAAGCACCCGATCACTACCTTTCCCTAGACTACACTAACATGGAGTCCACTCGATTGGTAGTAACCCCCGTGCCCAACATTTCACATCATAAAGTTGTCGAGCCTCGCTCCTATATTCATCACATACCAGAAGCACGGGGTACCAACGGTGTGTCCGGTGCCCTGTGAAAACAGTCATGGCCGCCCTACCTAGCATGACCCCGTCCCAAGAGAGTGCACCAACAACTCTCCCATCACTAGTAATGCGGGCTCCAAGCTAGTATCGGTCTAGGTAATCAATAATGCCCTTTCCCATATAAGGGTAGAGTGGTTGCGCATGTAAGGTTGGAATAACGGTCGCAACTTCAACCAATCCGTTTTGAAAACAACACACACTTGCCTCGGTAAACCACTTCGTCATCAAGTGGCTACCCAACTCATCATCTCCCCCGGGCATAAGTGGCACCCGATGGGGTTTTCGAAAAGTCTTTTGAAAATACTTAGTCTCCTTTACCATGCATATTCCCGTCCCCTTTTTGCGTAGCATCTACTTTAGCATCCTATCTACTCCCACCGGCATAACCCTCATAAGAAGGTAGGGTCATGCACAATGCAAGTATCAACGAGGAATTAACGGTGGCAAAACATCAACATGGGTACGAACTCATCATGATTCCGTTGCAACAACAATATGGTGCTATATGACATGCATAAAAAGGGTTTCATAGACATGGTCAAAGGGCTGCTTGCCTGTTCCTCAGAGTCTTCAAGTCTTCTGGTCCTTCTCCAAGTACTCCGTCTACTTCGTCAACTAACGTCGGAAATAATAATAATAAGCAACACAACAAGGCAAAAATAAAAGTGCTCTAAAAATGTGAGTTGGACTCTTCTAGGATATCTCTGGTTATATGAAAAATAACCAGAGTGGTTTCATTGGAATTGGATCAGTGGATATCTCTGAACATTTTGATATGATGGAATCAAGGGGTTTATGGATTTGCAAGAAGTGTACAGAAACATTATTTTCAAAAATTTGAAGAGGCACCCATTTGACAAAGCATGATTTTAGAAGCACCTAGGAGTTGGTTTCTCAGGATTTGGAGTCCAAATGAATATCCTATGGTTTTGCAAAGTTGGCTATACATGAAGAAATAGACCACTATTTGAGGTGATACAGAAAGTATTAGTAAAAATGTTCCAAAACTAAGTTTTGAACTTATAAGCATCTAGGAATTTGAATCATGGAATTTGGATCAAAAATGGGCTCTCTGTGATTTTCTAAAGTTCATCATAGAAATGGAAAAACAAGATTTGATAAATGTTTGTGAAGAAAAAGTTCCTGGAAAAATGTGCAAGTTGCACCATGAGATAGATCATAATTTTATGAGCTACCAGAAATTTGAATCATCAAATTTGGATTTGATTTGAATTGTTTATGGATTTTACAATCCTACCAGAAAAAGAGAAAGAAAAGGAATTCGGTTATACCTAAAGCGCGAGCTGAGCGCAATATAGTGCCTCTGCGCACTGGCACGCGAGAGTAGGAGGCGACGTCGAAGGCGTACTCCGATACTACGCCTTCGCGCACGGGAGGCGGCTCCGATCTAGACCCGTGTCCACTTAAACGTGGCAGGCCCACCCGTCAGTGGCTCAGGCCCTGCGCCAAGCCGTTGACAGGCGGGGCCCGCTGGGCGCCATGGCGTCGTCCTCAACCTCCCACCCGAAGCAGAGGAGGCGAGGCAGGGGAGACGTCAGCAGCGACTGCCGGCGCTACCGGCCACCGTTTCTGGTGATCCAGCCACCGAAGTGCTCGGGGAAACATGTCGCATCCGGGAGGCCACACTACGGGCGCCAGCTTCCTCAGAGAGGAGCGGGCCTTCGCCCGCGGCGGAGGATGGCATCGGCCATTTCCGGCTTCGAGCGCAGGGGCGTCCCGGGGAAGAATGGAGGCGATGGGGGGCTTCGTGGTGGTGGTGAGGGAGTACCGGAGTGGGTAGGGAGAAGAGAGAGGGGCCATGGTGCCCGAATCCGAGCGGCGGTCGGCGGCGGCACTCCGGCCATGGAGAGGGCAGGAGGGCGCGGGGAGAGGAGTGAGCTGGTCCAGGAGATAGCTGGGGCTAAGATAGGGTGGATGGAGACGAGGGGGAGGCCCGGGGAGATCCTCATATGGCGGGGCGTTGGTGCACCGTGGGCACCGTCCACAGCCACGTCCAATGCAGTGCCAGGGGCCGAACTGGCACCCAGTGCCTTGTCCAGGGCGTTTGTAGGCGTGGCCTAGGCCAAGGGAAAGGCAAAGGGAGAGCGGGGAGGTGCCAGAGGCTTCACACATGTGAGCTCGCCCATTGGAGCTCTCGGGCGGTCGGGGTGCGTGTGGAGGAGGCAGCAGGAGGAAGAAAGAGAAGGGGGACAGGGGCGTGGCGTGTTGCGGACGTCGAGGAGCATCGACTGGCGCGCGGGGGAGGCTTGAGGTGGTCAGAAACCTCGGGCAGGATGCAGCTACAGTGCGGGAGCACACTGTAGCGCGCTCCAAAGCGCCCATTTGGCATGCCACGGCATGCCCACGCGCTTTGGATGTGTCCCGCCTTGTCTACTAGCTGCTGGTGCATATGGAGATGCCCTGGGGTAGCTTAGGTACTAAGGGAGAGGTAGGAAATAAAAATAGAGGGAGGAAAGAGATGTTGCCATGGCTGTCCAGAGAGGAATCTTGGAGTTTTTTTGCCCAACAATAATTGACAAATGGCCAGGGGAAAGTTACTGGAGGTAGAAGAGGGTCAGGATCAGCTGTGGTACAAAGTTGAGCCCATGGAGATTAGTGGAAGAGCTCAAAAATGGCATTTTGGTAAAGTGGCAGAAGGTGTTTGATATTGGTTTAGGCAAGAAGATGATTTCCATATGCCATGAGACTCCATAGGGTGAGATGAAACATATAATTAGGGCCTTCCACCAATTTGGAGCTTATATGGGCAAAGTTGCCAATGCAACTTTTGTGAACCCTAGAAATGAACAGAAATGGATTTTTCAAGATTTAGCCATACAAATCTATTCTCCTTGATGCACCACTTGGTTTAGTGTCATCATTAGAGGTCCTGAACATGTCCAGAAAAATTTAGATCAAAATAAGAAACTTGGCAATGTAAAGTTGCTCAAACTTGGTTCTAGACAGGAATGGTTTTGGGGCACTTTGATCAAGTTAGCTTGTTCTCCAACTTGTGCCACTTGGTCTAGATGAATAATTAGAACATTTGAGCATGTCCACAAGGTTTGAGAACATTTGGAAATGTTTGGCAATGTAAAGTTGCTCAAACTTCAAAGTGGACAGAAATGGTTTTGAGGGGATTTCATGGGGTTATACTATTCTCCATGACATGATACTTACCAAGATCATCCAAAATGTAACATGTGACATGCTAGAATTTTCTTGGAATTGTTGGAGAATATTGCCTTTGTAAATATTTCAAAAGCTTGAAATATCCAGAAAGGGTTTTTGAGGGGTTTGACCAATATTTTGAACATGACCATGTATTGAAACTCTTATATATGGAAAATATATGTCCACTGAGTTTCCCAGATTTTTGTAAAATATTTTTGGAACAACAAAATAATTTTTCCCTATTAGAGACCATTTCTGGCCTTAAGAAAAAGCTTTTAAATAAAATAGGAAAATAACTTTTAAAATTATATTTTTGTGGTTTCTGGGTATCCCATATCTAATAGGAGTCAAATATATTTTTGGAAAGATTTTTACTGCCCTTAATTAAGTACTTGCAGTGCAAACCTCAATTCAGGGGTTTTTGAAAAACTAATTTTTGAACATACTATTTAGCCAAATTATTTTTGCAATAAATTATTTTTATGTCCTATACACATGTCATGATCATTGGGAAAGGTTTTTGGAGCAAGGAGATGAAGTATAGAAGTTGGAGGATTTATTTGATTTTTAGAGCACTTGCAAACAGCGAACAAAAATCCAATCAAGCAAAGTCCAAAACACTCAAAAGTTTTTGTCAAACCACATTTTATCATGATTTATTAGCTTAAGTGTTGTGGCATGAAAATCAGGGTGTGACAGACCTACCCCCCTTACAAGAATCTCGTCCCCGAGATTCCCAAACTAGGCGCGGGAGGGAATATGAAATCTGGATCCAGGGTAGTCTTCAAGTCCTCATGTTGCTTCTGCTTCCGTGTAGTGCTCCATTGAGCTTGAAGTACTTGATGATGTGGCTTCGTGTATGACGCTCTTCTTGATCCAGGTTGCTAATGGGTAGCTCACGGTAGGTTAGATTGGGCTAGGGGTCGATGGCTTGGTGGTCAATTCCCTCGTAGAGATCGGGCAAGTTAGGAAGTTGGAAACACTTCCGGGGTTGTGATGCATGGAAAGCGTTGTGCACATTAGGTAGCTCAGGTGGCAACTCTAGCTGGTAATTGTCTTCTCTTCGTCTCGTAGTGATCTTAGAGGGGGTTGTTACATCTTGGAGTGATCTCGAAGGGGGCCGATGAATCTTGGTGTGGGTCTCCTTGTCATGGAAATGCTTGGTTCCTTAGAGAGAAGTGGCTTGCAGATACACCTGGTCTTCGACGCGGATGTTTACTTATTGATGATGGTGGTAGGTGTAGTTCTTCCTCCTTGGTATGGCGGTCTTGAAATGTTCCTTGACTAGCTGAACGACTCTTCTTCCGTCTTCGGGTAGACAAGTATATCACCAAATAACGATGACAACCAGCTTGTCCAAGTACTCTAGGAGACTTGCTCACGGGGTACATAAAATAGGCTATGGTACTAGTGGTGGTCACGGTTGAGTGTGGGCCAAGGTGGTCCTAGATCTAGTGTCAAGGCCCTAAGGTCCTGATCCGACCATGTTGTAGCTTGGTAGGGCTTAAGGGTTTCAAGGATTCTAGTGTGCGAGTGAACATTTATCATCTTATCTTTAAGCACGGTTTCTGAGATGCCAATAGTCTATCTAGTCCTTTAAACAAATCACATCATATCACCGATAGCATCACTTTGCATAGGTCAACTCCAATCATCACTCATGTGATTCATATCCTCATGGCTCTCGAGAGGAGGTCTAACAGAATCATATATGTCTACAATCCCCAAACTCATATGTATGTCTACCCCTAAAAATCCATGGGTAGAACATATAAGTTACTAAGCTTGAACGTGACAATCCAAGTGCTCAGCCCATTCTTCCAAGGTCTAAGATAAAGCACCTCTATCCTAAGGAAACACGTCGTAATCCACTCCAAGATCTTGTTTCCTTCCTATGAATCAACTGCAACAACCCATTAACTTCCATCAATCACTACATAATCCATTTAATTCTACAAACACAATGGTTATGGTGTTCCACATGATCTTCCAATGTCCTATAACCCTCAAATACTTGAAAGGGCTATTTTTGCTATAGTCAGTCCACCGACTCCCATTGTCATGGTCAAGTAAACTCCAAGGTCAAGCTCATACAGATTCCCTAAATAAACTCCGACAATTATTCCAATCTTCTAGTTTATCATCCACCGAGAATCATGGTGTCATGATCGAGATCATCAGTCTAAATCCAATTTACTCCGAACCATGTAGACATACTCAGCATCTATACTCCACTAGGGTAACCTATTTAATCCAAATCTCACGTCCAATGAGAATTCCTATATATTTACCCCAAGTCATTATCGTAACAACTGTCTCCTATCAATATCCCCTGCCTAAGACAAATCTATATACTTCCAAGAATTCCATCTTGCGAACACAATTATCCTACTAAATCCAATTTACTCAGGGGTAATGGAAGCTATGCTAATCTATACTCATGATCCCACCAAGTTAATTTACCAACATCAAAGCCTCATAATCCACCAAATAGTCTCATATAATTCCTCAAGTCATTGATATAAACTCATCAAGTCATTTGTCCTCTGTTCCTATATCCTCAAACTGGTCTTCCCTATGGCATCGTCAGTTCTGGTGCTATCTTAGGATGATAATGTGGTCGTTCACTATGTCCACTAGTTCCATAATGAACCCAGTGATAAGCAAGGTTACGGAGGCTTAACAGGTTCTCTTGCAATTCCATAGGTTAAGCTCATGGTTAAGGATTCGAGCTGGGGTATCTTGTGAAGTCTCGAAGGGTCTAGGAATGGGTTTCTAATCTTGAGGGGCAACCATAACTCTAAGGGGCTGCACTTGGTCGAGGAGGTTGTAGCAAAAAGTCTTCAGTGCTTGTTGGTCGCCGAGGTGGAATCCTTGGTGCATATTGTCTTGCTTGTCTTTAGTTGAGGAGAGAGATGAGAGGGAAAAGTAGCATAGAGGAGGGGAATGCCTAAAGGGGGTTCTATAGTGCTAGTGCAAACAAACAGGTGCAAAAAGGGCCAAACAAAAGAAACATGGTGAGGAAGGTGATATAGTCGCATACTTGTCGCCTAGGGCAAAAGTGCGACCTATATCAAAACACAAACAAATAAAAACAAGCAAATCATGGTTCTATTCGAACTATCATACGGACTCGACTGCGCATAGGGGGTACACGACTCATCCTACCCTAGGGGTTCTCGGACTCAGTAATCGTGCCTTGTGCCTCATGCAGTCTTCTGACTTTTCCTCAGGTGTCGCTACGTATCTTGTTTGATGAAACGATCTGGGTTGAGCCTGAAGAATCTTTGACAACTTCTTGCCTATTGAAGTGATGGGGTGAAGGTGACTCCTTGTAACTGGCATTGACTTGGTCTTCTATTGTCTTCTTAATCACGACGATCCCCTTTTGTCTTCTAAGCCGTCGATGGTACTGGTAGGTAATACTTTATGCAATGACATTATCAAGGCGTAATAGGGGTCCATCATGTCAGTTACGTTGATGACAACATCGACACCAAGAGCGGGGGATGAGGAGAACCGTTTTCCTGCTCACTATAGTGAGGCGGACCAAATGGCTAGGTTCTCATCCACCGGTGCTTGCCGACACAACAATAGGAAGGACAGGGTTGCTCTACTAGCGATCTATACCATGATCTTGCATATCCTATGCCCTAATCATCGTAGGCTAAGGTTGCATCATCTTGGGGCAGTGTCAAGGGTGTCACCATCTCCTGGGTCTTCAGGTCCTCATTCCTTGAGGATGTATCTTCTGTTGGTATCGTCTTGTTGTGATGTCGCCAATCTTGTGTTCGGGAGATGTGGGTGAATGTCTGGCAAGGCATCTTCCTTCTAGATTATCCGCGAGGGTTACAAGGAATCCAGTGGTCAGGGGCATAAGGGTTCTAGCGACCAAAGGTTTTGAAGGGGAAGAGATCAATAAGGAAAGTATACCTTAGTTTTTGAAAAACTGAGAAGGGAAGAGAAGTATAGATTGTTTTGAAACCTTGTAATAGTTTCAGAAATAGTTTTACCCTAACTAACGACCATGCTAACTAAGGCTTCCTACAGTCAGGATGGCTCTGATACCAGCTCTGTGGGCACCCCGACTCATAAGTCGAGATCACCGAATGCACGTGTACAGTGATCCCAGAGATCAATGCTCACTGAACACACAGAAGCTGAATAACAAGAGTCTTACATCCATACATACCGTCTTACACAAATTATGACCATTATGGTCAAGTCTTACATTGATAAAACCTTAAGGGCTGAACATCAAATGAAACACAAGCAGCGGAAATCTTCGACGATAAGTAGAACCCATGCCATCTGCCTTAACCCTACAGGCATTCTGACTGGGAAACGTCCTAGTTCGCATGTTCGTCTCCAAAGAACTCTTCTTCGAACTCCAGTTCTTCCATGCCTGGTCAATTAAATAACCAGTGGCAAGCCAATGAGCACTTTGAATGTACTCGCAAGCAACCCATGTTTTTGGTTCAAGATACAACAATGCATGATATAGGTAAATTTTTGCAGAAAGCTGGTTTTGAGTGCAATGACATGTTCAACAACTTGTAAGGCATGCATCAAGAGAATTCAAGTAACCATGAGGACAGGTTACAGATATCAACATAAATAGAGTGGGCACCAACCCATCTCAATCATGTCAAGTCCTTTGACTTGACCCAAGTCATTTTATCAACACACACACTCGATTTGTAAACAAGTGGACGTAGCCCAAGAGCAGTTACCCAACTGTCCTTGACCGTGGACACGGCTATTCAATAATTTTACACTCTGCAGAGGTTGCACACTGTACCCACAAGATCCGGGGAACTTCCGTGTCATCCACGACCCGTGATACCTCAAGTACCTGGGGTAAGCACCCGATCACTACCTTTCCCTAGACGACACTAACATGGAGTCCACTCGATTGGTAGTAACCCCCGTGCCCAACATTTCACATCATAAATTTGTAGAGCCTCGCTCCTATATTCATCACATACCACAAGCACGGGGTACCAACGGTGAGTCCGGTGCCCTGTGAAAACAGTCATGGCCGCCCTACCTGGCACGACCCCGTCCCGAGAGAGCGCACCAACAACTCTCCCGTCACTAGTAATGGGGGCTCCAAGCTAGTATCGGTCTAGGTAATCAATAATGCCCTTTCCCATATAAGGGTAGAGTGGTTGCACATGTAAGGTTGGAATAACGGTCGCAACTTCAACCAATCCGTTTTGAAAACAACACACACTTGCCTCGGTAAACCACTTCGTCATCAAGTGGCTACCCAACTCATCATCTCCCCCGGGCATAAGTGGCACCCGATGGGGTTTAGAAAAGTCTTTTGAAAATACTTAGTCTCCTTTACCATGCATATTCCCGTCCCCTTTTTGCGTAGCATCTACTTTAGCATCCTATCTACTCCCACCGGCATAACCCTCATAAGAAGGTAGGGTCATGCACAATGCAAGTATCAACGAGGAATTAACGGTGGCAAACCATCAACGTGGGTACCACCTCATCATGATTCCATTGCAACAACAATATGGTGCTATATGACATGCATAAAAAGGGTTTCATAAACATGGTCAAAGGGCTGCTTGCCTGTTCCTCAGAGTCTTCAAGTCTTCTGGTCCTTCTCCAAGTACTCCGTCTACTTCGTCAACTAACGTCGGAAATAATCATAATAAGCAACACAACAAGGCAAAAATAAAGGTGCTCTAAAAATGTGAGTTGGACTTTTCTAGGATATCTCTGGTTATATGAAAAATAACCAGAGTGGTTTCATTGGAATTGGATCAGTGGATATCTCTGAACATTTTGATATGATGGATTCAAGGGGTTTATGGATTTCCAAGAAGTGTACAGAAACATTATTTTCAAAAATGAGAAGAGGCACCCATTTGAAAAAGCATGATTTTAGAAGCACCTAGGAGTTCGTTTCTCAGGATTTGGAGTTCAAATGAATATCCTATGATTTTGCAAAGTTGGCTATACATGAAGAAATAGACCATTATTTGAGGTGATACAGAAAGTATTAGTAAAAATGTTCCAAAACTAAGTTTTGAACTTATAAGCATCTAGGAATTTGAATCATGGAATTTGGATCAAAATGGGCTCTCTGTGATTTTCTAAAGTTCATCACAGAAATGGAAAAACAAGATTTGATAAATGTTTGTGAAGAAAAAGTTCCTGGAAAAATGTGCAAGTTGCACCATGAGATAGATCATAATTTTATGAGATACCAGAAATTTGAATCATCAAATTTGGATTTGACTTGAATTGTTTATGGATTTTACAATCCTACCAGAAAAAGAGAAAGAAAAGGAATTCGGTTATACCTAAAGCACGAGCTGAGCGCAATATAGTGCCTCTGCGCACTGGGCCGGCCCATTGGCTCGGCCACGCGAGAGTAGGAGGCGACGTCGAAGGCGTACTCCGATACTACGCCTTCGCGCACGGGAGGCGGATCCGATCTGGACCCGTGTCCACTTAAACGTGGCAGGCCCACCCGTCAGTGGCTCAGGCCCTGCGCCAAGCCATTGACAGGTGGGGCCCGCTGGGTGCCATGGCGTCGTCCTCAACCTCCCGCCCGAAGCAGAGGAGGCGAGGTAGGGGAGACGTTAGCGGCGACTGCCGGCGCTACCGGCCACCGTTTCCGGTGATCCAGCCACCGGAGTGCTCAGGGAAACGTGCCGCTTCCGGGAGGCCACACTACGGGCGCCAGCTTCCTCAGAGAGGAGCGGGCCTTCGCCCGCGGCGGAGGATGGCATCGGCCATTGCCGGCTTCAAGCGCAGGGGCGTCTCGGGGAAGAATGGAGGCGATGGGGGGCTTCGTGGTGGTGGTGAGGGACTACCGGAGTGGGTAGGGAGAAGAGAGAGGGGCCGTTGTCACGCCCAAGATGCGACCCTATCCTAAAGGAACTCGAAGGTTCCACCAAGGATAGAAGCGCATCTTGAATACGCTTTTGCAAGGTGGATATCATTACATCAACATTACATAGTAGATGGGGATACATACATAAGGCATACAATGCCACACGAATACAACCTCACAATACATAAGAGTAACATCCGACTACGGATGAACACAAACAGAAACTCAAACGACATCTACCCTGCTAGCCCAGGCTGCCGACCTGGAACCTATCCCCTGATCGAAGAATAAGCAGAGGAAGAACTCCAAAACAAGTAAACATCACTCTCGCATGATGATCATCGCATAAACCTATACCTGCAACTGTTGTTGTAGTAATCTGTGAGCCACGAGGACTCAGCAATCCCATTACCATGGGTATCAAGACTAGCAAAGCTTAATGGGAAAGGAAGGGGTAAAGTAGTGAGGTTGCAGCAGCGACTAAGCAAGTATGGTGGCTAACATACGCAAATAAGAGCGAGAAGAGAACAAACGGAATGGTCGTCAACTAGTAATGATCAAGAGGTGATCCTGAACTCCTACTTACGTCAATCATAACCCAAAGCCGTGTTCACTTCCCGGACTCCGCCAAAAAGAGACCATCACGGCTACACACACGGTTGATGCGTTTTAATTCGGATCTGGTGTCAAGTTATCTACAACCGGACATTAACAAATTCCCATCTGCCACATAACCGCGGGCACGGCTCTCGAAAGTTTAAACCCTGCAGGGGTGTCCCAACTTAGCCTATGATAAGCTCTCGCGATCAACGAAGGATATACCTTCTCCCAGGAAGACCCGATCAGTCTCGGAATCCCGGTTTACAAGACTTTTCGACAATGGTAAAACAAGACCAGCAAAGCCGCCTGATCTGCCGACAAATCCCGATAGGAGCTGCACATATCTCGTTCTCAGGGCAACATCGGATGAGACTAGCTACGAGTAAAACCAGACTTCGAGTTTCCCCGAGGTGGCCGCGCAGGCAGCTCTGTTCGGACCAACACTCGAAGGAGCACTGGCCCGGGGGGGCTAAAATAAAGATGACCCTCGGGCTCCAGAAACCCAAGGGAAAAAGGGCTAGGTGAGGCAAATGGTAAAACCAAGGTTGGGCCTTGCTGGAGGAGTTTTATTCAAAGCGAACTGTCAAGGGGATCCCATAAATCACCCGACCGCGTAAGGAACGCAAAATCCGGGAACGTAACACCGGTATGACGGAAACTAGGGCGGCAAGAGTGGAACAAAACACCAGGCATAAGGCCGAGCCTTCCACCCTTTACCAAATATATAGATGCATTAATTAAATAAGAGATATTGTGATATCCGAAACATAACCCTGTCGACCATGGAGCAATCTTCAACTTCACCTGCAGCTAGCAACGCTATAAGAGGGGCTGAGCAAAGCGGAAACATAGCCAAACAACGGTTTGCTAGGAATGGTGTCAAAGGTTAGAGGTTCATGGCAATTTGGGAGGCTTGAAGAGCAAATGATAGGAAGCGCAGCATAGCGATAGAACGAAGCAACCAGCATAGCAATGATAGTAGTGAGATCCAGGGTAGCGGTCATCTTGCCTGAAATCCCGCTAGGAAGAAGAACGAGTCCATGAAGAAGACGAACGGGCGTAGTCGAACGAATCCTCACAACTCCGGAACGAAACCGAAGCTAACGAGAGAAGCAAACCGGAAAGAAGCAAGCAACATGGTAAACACACCGGCATAAACATGACATGATGCACAACAAGTATGATGCATGTCCAGTTTAATGAAGCATGGCATGGCAATATGCACAAACAACACTACAAGTTAAGTGGAGCTCAATATGCAACGAGTTGCATATTGACGAAACACCACATCAATTATTTAGTTCTCTCTCGTTATAAGCTACTCAACAATATTAAATGTTATTAAACATGGCAAGGAGTGAAGCATAATTAAACTACCTATTTAGGCAAGTTTAAATGAGGCCGGAACAACTAACAACAATTCCGGAAAATCCCCACATGTTATTTAGCAATTTAACACAAACAACAATTTTAAACATTTTAATTGTTGTTATCATGATGCAGATGACATATGCAAGTAATATGCAATTTTATGAAAATGTTGACATGAGTATGTTATGAAGCATTTGGTCACCATGGCGGAACAAAAGGGGTGCCACGGCAACGATAACGAAAATAATGCCACAACAACATATCGGTTCCGATAGCTCATGGAGATACCGGTGCAAAAGGAAGTGTGCGGATGTGTAGAACACGCAAGAGATGGTGGGGTGCTGCCGACTACCGGGTTCCCACGGGTCGAAGGCATGGCAAACGAGGAACATGCAAAAACAACTTGGACATGGTTCGAACATGAGAATCTCATACAACATGCATTAGTTCACGGGCGGTCGTCTCGGGGGTTATACCTTTGAAGCGTGCATTTTCGGAGCGGTTCGGGTTCAAAGAAGGAAGTAGTGGTACACGGGCCGTAGTGGAAGTAGTCGTTCTCGCGACCGTAGTGGAAGTAGTTGTTCACGAGTCGTCGTGGGAAGTAGTGGCACACGTGGCGGCATAGTGGAAGTAGTGGTACACGTTCGTTTTCGGAGAGGTACTTGAAGAATCCAACGTCTTCGGGGCGACGGTAGTGGTACACGCGACGTCGGGGTACTTGTCGGCCCGGTCTTGGCGGTGTAGATGTACATGTTGTCGGGGTACTTGTCACATCATCGGGTGTAGTTGTACATGAGGGTCTTGACGAATCCGAAGGGTACTTGACGGTTCCGGTCTTGGCATCCTAATGAGGATCACAGATGGATGGGGTGCAAGTTATGCCAAGGTGGAATTTGGCAGCGAGCATGGAGGCTTCGGGGCTGCGTCTTGGCGATCCAATGACAGTGTGGCCTCAAGGTTGCACAGCCAAGTCGAGCAGCGGCATGACACAACATCACGCAGAGCCATGGCAGCATGGTGCATCCCAAATGGCGAGCTCGGGGTGCTCGAGGCCGTGCGGCAAGGCGACGAGGACGAGGCACGTCAGGGCAGCAAGGTGCATAGGCGAGGATGAAGCAGAGAGAAGTGGCCGGGGTGCCTTGGCGCAACGGAGGCGGAGCAGAGGAGGGCAGCGGCGGCGCGCTTGCTGGATGGAGCAGGGGCGACGAAGCAGAGCACAGCAGCAGTGCTCGTGCTCAGCGGCGGGGCGGCGAATTCGCGGCGTAGACGGAAGCAGAGGGCGACGCGAGGTAGGGGGCGCCGGAGTTGGCCTCCAGTGGCGGCGCGGGAGGCCTGGCGCGGCATCCTGGCGAGGCAACGGCGCGGAGGAGGGCCGACAAGGGGGCGCGATGGAGCTCAACGGGCGTGCTACGACGGAGATGCTTGAGCGGGGGCGGACGCGGAGGAGAGGAAGGAGCGGTCGTCGACCTGCTGGGCTCCGGTGGCGCGGTTCAACGAGGACGAGGTGGAGGTCGGGTGCTGGCGCGCGGAGGGAGATGGGGATCGAGCGCGAGGAAAGGGAGAGGGGGCCGAGTGCTGGCGGCGCTGGAGGGAAGGAGATGGGGATCGAGAGGGGGTTCGATCAGGCTAGGGTTTAGGTTAAGTGGGGCGGTTGGGCCTTAGAGGCCGGCCCGGTAGAGAAAGAAGTGGCCAGAGGCCTGGCTGGGCAGCTGGGCTAGGCTCTCTCTCTCTCACTAATTTTCTTTAACAGAAAAGCATTAGAGAGAAGGAAAAGGAAGATGGGCTAAGGAAAAGAAGTTGAGCAGGAGGACAATTTTCCTGGACTCATAAAAAAGTGCTCGTTCCAAGACAAATGGAGTGGGCAAGATTGCAAGGTTTACATTTGAATTTAATTCAAATGTTTTGAACAAGGAGTAGGAATCCGAAGTTTCCGAAAATGTTGAACATTTAGGAAGATCCTCGATAAAACGATAAAAGAATAAGAGGACAAGTCGGAGACCAAGAATTGAGATAACAAAGGCATTGGGATATTTTGCAAGTGTGTTATGGTGAATTCCAAATCCATGGAATACTTTATAATAGCTCCCTAATATTGGGAGGATATGTTATAAAGAGAAGTCACCCTTCCCTCGATTTAAATAGATGAACCATCTATGCAATTTATTAGTTGAGTTGACATGCAAAGATTAATGAGCTGATGGCATGATGACATGATGCAATGCAAAAATAAAAGAGCAAGCACAAAAGAAACACACGGTGATCACGAAAATATGGAAGTCTTCTGGAGCGTCGGTCTTGGGGCATTATAGCCGTGGTGCCCGAATACGAGCGGCGGTCGGCGGCGGCACTCCGGCCATGGAGAGGGCAGGAGGGCGCGGGGAGAGGAGTGAGCTGGTCCAGGAGATAGCTGGGGCTAAGATAGGGTGGATGGAGATGAGGGGGAGGCCCGGGGAGATCCTCATATGGCGGGGCGTTGGTGCACAGTGGGCGCCGTCCACGGCCACGTCCAATGCAGTGCCAGGGGCCGAACTGGCACCCAGTGCCTTGTCCAGGGCGTTTGTAGGCGTGGCCTAGCCCAAGGGAAAGGCAGAGGGAGAGCGGGGAGGTGCCAGAGGCTTCACGCGTGTAAGCTCGCCCATTGGAGCTCTCGGGCGGTCGGGGTGCGTGTGGAGAAGGCAGCAGGAGGAAGAAAGATAAGGGGGACAGGGGCGTGGCATGTTGCGAACGTCGAGGAGCATTGACTGGCCCGCGGGGGACGCTCGAGGTGGTCGGAAACCTCGGGCAGGATGCAGCTACAGTGCGGGAGCACACTGTAGCGCGCTCCAGAGCGCCCATTTGGCATGCCACGGCATGCCCACGCTCTCTGGATGTGTCCCGCCTTGTCTACTAGCTGCTGGTGCATATGGAGATGCTCTAGGGTAGCTTAGGTACTAAGGGAGAGGTAGGAAATAAAAATAGAGGGAGGAAAGAGATGCTGCCATAGCTGTCCAGAGAGGAATCTTGGAGTTTTTTTGCCCAACAATAATTGACAAATGGCTAGGGGAAAGTTACTGGAGGTAGAAGAGGGTCAGGATCAGCTATGGTACAAAGTTGAGCCCATGGAGATTAGTGGAAGAGCTCAAAAATGGCATTTTGGTAAAGTGGCAGAAGGTGTTTGATATTGGTTTAGGCAAGAAGATGATTTCCATATGCCATGAGACTCCATAGGGTGAAATGAAACATATAATTAGGGCCTTCCACCAATTTGGAGCTTATTTGGGCAAAGTTGCCAATGCAACTTTTGTGAACACTAGAAATGAACAGAAATGGAATTTTCAAGATTTAGCCATGCAAATGTATTCTCCTTGATGCACCACTTGGTTTAGTGTCATCATTAGAGGTCCTGAACATGTCCACAAAAGTTTAGATCAAAATGAGAAACTTGGCAATGTAAAGTTGCTCAAACTTGGTTCTGGACAGGAATGGTTTTGGGGCACTTTGATCAAGTTAACTTGCTCTCCAACTTGTGCCACTTGGTCTATATGAATAATTAGAACATTTGACCATGTTCACAAGGTTTGAGAACATTTGGAACTGTTTGGCAATGTAAAGTTGCTCAAACTTCAAAATGGACAGAAATGGTTTTGAGGGGATTTCATGGGGTTATACTATTCTCCATGACATGATACTTACCAAGATCATCCAAAATGCCACATGTGACATGCTAGAATTTTCTTGGAATTTTTGGAGAATATTGCCTTTGTAAATATTTCAAAAGCTTGAAATATCTAGAAAGGGTTTTTGAGGGGTTTGACCAATATTTTGAACATGACCATGTGTTGAAACTCTTATATATGGAAAATATATGTCCACTGAGTTTCCCTGATTTTTGTAAAAAAAATTTGAAACAACAAAATAATTTTTCCCTATTAGAGACCATTTCTGGCCTTAAGAAAAAGCTTTTAAATAAAATAGGAAAATAACTTTTAAAATTATATTTTTGTGGTTTCTGGGTATCCTATATCTAATAGGAGCCAAATATATTTTTGGAAAGATTTTTACTGCCCTTAATTAAGTACTTGCAGTGCAAACCTCAATTCAGGGGTTTTTGAAAAACTAATTTTTGAACATACTATTTAGCCAAATTATTTTTGCAATAAATTATTTTTATGTCCTATACACATGTCATGATCATTGGGAAAGGTTTTTGGAGCACGGATATGAAGTATAGAAGTTGGAGGATTTATTTGATTTTTAGAGCACTTGCAAACAGCGAACAAAAATCCAATCAAGCAAAGTCCAAAACACTCAAAAGTTTTTGTCAAACCACATTTTATCATGATTTATTAGCTTAAGTGTTGTGGCATGAAAATCAGGGTGTGACAGTATGGATGACGATGCCGGAGACGACCAAGAACCTGCGCCTACGGGGCACTGGAAAGCCACCTCGTCATACGACATATACATGGTGGACATCTCGGAGGATGGGAATGGTGATGGAACAGCGGAGGAAGACCCCTCCAAGAAACAGCCTAAGCGCCGGCGTCAGAGGCGCCACTCTAAATCCCGCCACAGCAAGAATGGAGATTCCGGCACCGGAGACAATAACACCCCAGACAGTGCCGAAGACAACCCCCTCCAGCAAGATTCAGCACAGGAGGATGGAGAAGCCATCCCTCATGAGAGAGCGGCAGACAAAGAGGTAGAGGACGACAATTATATGCCTCCCTCCGGAGACGAGACAAGCCTCGATGACGACGAATTCGTCATGCCTGAGGATCCCGTCGAACAAGAGCGTTTTAAACGCAGGCTCATGGCCACGACAAGCAGCCTCAAGAAAAAGCAGCAACAGCTTAGAGCTGATCAAGATTTGCTAGCCGACAGATGGACCTAAGTCCTTGTAGCCAAAGAGTACAAACTCGAACGCCCCTCCAAAAGCTACCCCAAACGCAAGCTGCTGCCCTGATTAGAGGAGGAAGCATATAAACCTACATCACCAGCGCACAATACGGCCGACCGGCCACCTCGTGGCCGCGACAGAGAGGCCTCTAGGCCGTCCACTAAAGCCGTATCCCGGCATCACTCGAAAAGTACAAAGCCACGGGGGAATGCACCAGACTTGCGAGACATATTGGAGGATAAGGCAAGACAATCAAGATCGATCTACGGATCGCGTGGGCGCCCCACGATACGCGACGACAACCGTCACGCCGAATACAGCAATTCCGGCCGGGCCGAACATAGTAGACAAAGCTCGCTTAAGCTACGTCGTGATATAGCCCAATACAGAGGCGCCGCACACCCACTATGCTTCACAGATGAAGTAATGGATCATCAAATCCCCGAAGGGTTCAAACCCGTGAACATTGAATCCTACGATGGCACAACAAACCCCGCGGTTTGGATCAAAGACTATCTCCTTCATATCCACATGGCCCGCGGGGATGATCTTCACGCCATCAAATACCTCCCACTCAAGCTTAAAGGCCCAGCTCGGCATTGGCTTAATAGCTTGCCAGCAGAATCAATTGGGTGTTGGGAGGACCTGGAAGCCGCATTCCTTGATAACTTTCAGGGCACATATGTGCGACCACCAGATGCTGATGACCTAAGCCACATAATTCAGCAGCCAGACGAGTCGGTCAGACAATTTTGGACTCGATTCTTAACCAAGAAAAATCAAATTGTCGACTGTCCGGATGCAGAGGCCCTTGCAGTCTTCAAACATAACATCCGCGACGAGTGGCTTGCCCGGCACCTAGGACAGGAGAAGCCGAAATCCATGGCAGCCCTCACATCACTCATGACCCGCTTCTGTGCGGGAGAGGACAGCTGGCTAGCCCGCAGTAACAACCTCAGCAAAAATTCGGGTAGTCCGAATACCAAGGACAGCAATGGCAGGTCGCCTCGCAATAAGCACAAACGCCGCATTAAAGGCGATAATACTGAAGATACGGCAGTCAACGCCGGATTCAGAGGCTCTAAACCCGGTCAGCGGAAAAAGCCATTCAAAAGAACTACTCCGGGCCCGTCCAATTTGGACCGGATACTCGATCGCTCATGCCAAATACACGCACCCCCGAAAAGCCAGCTAATCACACCAACAGGGATTGTTGGGTATTCAAGCAGGCAGGCAAGTTAATTGCCGAAAACAATGACAAGGGGCTGCATAGCGATGACGAGGAAGAGACTCGGCCGCCGAACAATAGAGGACAGAAGGGTTTCCCCCCCACAAGTACGGACGGTGAACATGATATACGCAACCCACATACCCAAAAGCGAGCAGAAGCGTGCGCTTAGGGACGTATACGCGATGGAGCCAGTCGCCCCAAACTTCAATCCGTGGTCCTCCTGCCCGATCACTTTTGATCGAAGGGACCATCCCACCAGCATCCGCCATGGCGGATTCGCCACATTGGTTTTAGACCCAATTGTCGATGGGTTTCACCTCACTAGAGTCCTGATGGACGGCGGCAGCAGCCTGAACCTGCTTTATCAGCATACAGTGCGCAAGATGGGCATAGACCCCTCAAGGATTAAACCCACAAAGACGACCTTCAAAGGCGTTATACCAGGTGTAGATGCCAATTGCATAGGCTCAGTTACACTTGAAGTGGTCTTTGGATCCCCGGATAACTTCCGAAGCGAGGAGTTAATCTTCGACATAGTCCCGTTCCGTAGCGGCTATCATGCACTACTCGGACGAACCGCGTTTGCAAAGTTCAATGCGGTGCCGCACTACGCATACCTCAAGCTCAAGATGCCAGGCCCTCGAGGAGTCATCACGGTCAACGGAAACACTGAGCGCTCTCTCCGAACGGAGGAGCATACAGCGGCTCTCGCGGCAGAAGTGCAGAGCAGCCTCTTAAGGCAATTCTCGAGTCCGGCCGCTAAGCGACCGGACACCGTCAAGCGCGCCCGGAGTAACCTACAACAAGACCACCTGGCACGTTCCGAGCACGCGTAGCAATGCGGCCCCAACCCCAGCCCTTGCAAAATTGCAAAACCAGTACTCCGCGTACATCACTACACTCTGGAAATACCATGGGCAAAGGGGGAGGGGCACGACCACAGCAGGCCCAGAGTGTGGCTCAACCACACCGGGGGCTCCCAAATGGGTCATCATTTTCTTTTCTCTTCTTTTTTCTCTCTCTTATCCTCAGGACTCTGTTTACCAGAAGCCCTGTCCGGCAGTAGACCCGCCGAACTCACGATACAACAGCCAGGGAAGCAGAAAAGCTACGACGAGTATCCAGGTGGTCTCCACTACGAGCATTATACCTGTTTTATACACCATTCCGCAGCCTACCCCTGAAGGGGGACATCTTAAATAGTCCCACCCCTTGCTTATCGCACTATTTGTATCGTTCTGCATTCATGGCAGTATTTTTTGAATAAACAATGCATCGCTTTTTGCCTACCATTGCATTCCTTTTTTACACATATGTTCACATATGACATGTTGCATCCGTACACTTTGGTACGGCTAAATACACCAGGGGCTTAAGTTCCCCATATTATGGTGTGATAAGTCCGAACACTTTCACAAGTGCGGCACCTCAAACTTATAGCATTATATGCATCGGCTCCGAATCATGTCTTGGGTCAATAGTTGGATTTGCCCGGCTCCCATGTTTTGGTACCTTACGTTCCGTTATATCGGCTAAGGTAGCACTGGGAGAACCACTGCGATTGTGGCCCAGTTGAGCTGGGTGAGCACCTCAGTGGAGAAAGCTAAAACTGACTGTCATGATAAGGCGAGAGCCGGTCGCTGTTTGAGAGGTTTTTTTCGAGTCCCTAAAGACTTATGCCGCTTAGAGCGAAGAACCGGCTTGGTCCGGCCCAGGCGTGGATAGCGCCCCGAATTCGGCCTTCTGAACACTAGGGGCTTCGCCGAAATTTAAAATTATAGAATTCTATGGCTAAGTGAGAGTGTTCAAGCATTATATGTCCGGTTGCCTCGTTCGCTGTGTTGAGCGCCTCCCTAGAAGGACCCAAAAATGGGAACAAGAGCGCTCAAGTTTATCCCGAACACCCTAGCACTCGTGGCATGGGGGCTGAAGCCAACGACTTGCCATCTCTCAGATTTGATAAACGGCCGCACAGAAGGTAATATTTTAAATTAACAAGCGTTGCTTAGCGCATATGAACAAAGTTTTTAGCGCACATGATAACAAAATGCGAGTCTACTCAAAAATTACATCTTTGGAGCATTCACCCGCAATAATGCGGGAACCCTTCAGGACACCCTTATAATACATCTCGGGTGTGCGATACTCCTTGCCCGGCGGTGGCGCGTCCGTCACAAGCTTCTCGGCGTCCATCCTGCCCCAGTGCACCTTAGCGCGGGCAAGGGCCCGATGGGCACCTTCAATGAAAGCGGAGTGCTTGATGACGTCAACCCATGGACAGGCGTGCACCAGCCGCCGCACCAGACCGAAGTAGATCCCAGGCAAGGCCTCTTTGTTCCATAGCCGAACTATGAGGCCTTTCATGGCCTGCTCGGCCACCTTGTGGAGCTCGACCAGCTGCTTCAGCTAGTCGCTCAGGGGCACCGGATGTCCGGCCTCAGCATACTAAGACCAGAACACCTTCTCCGTCGAGCTCCCCTCCTTGGCTCTGTAGAAAGCGGCAGCATCGGACACGCTGCAGGGCAGATCTGCGAACGCTCCTGGAGAGCTCCGAATTCGGGTAAGTAACAGGTAATTCACTTTTACATGCTTGCTTTGCATGAAGAATGCCTTACCCGCCGCTATCTTCTTTACTGCCTCGATCTCCTGGAGGGCCTTTTGGGCTTCAGCCTTAGCGGCTTTGGCACTCTCAAGAGCCGATGCAAGCTCGGACTCTCGAGTCTTCGAGTCACGCTCCAAACTCTCGTGTTTTTCCACGAGAGCCTGGAGCTCTTGCCGCACCTCCGCCACCCGCGCCTCCTGCTTCTCTCGCTAGGTGCGTTCCGCGGCCGCATTGCGTTTGGCCGCGGACACTGCCTCCTTCAGGGTCGCTTCCTCGTTCGTAGCCCCTGGAGTACCCACGTTATTCTTATCAGTTTTTCTTGCAACCAAATCCTTTTCTATAAGGTACAACTTTAATAAGGTGTTACTCACCTTTCTTGTCCTCGAGCTGCTTCTTGGCACGGCCGAGATCAATCTTGGACCGCTTGAGGCTCTGCTTCACGGAATTGACCTCCGCAGTCAGTGCGGCAGAGGTCAGCAGCGCAGCCTGCATTCCCACATTGACATATTTTTGTTAGACTCCTGCGTATATCTTTTTAGATCCTCAGTCCGGCTTTTCTTTCTGAACACCGAACCGAGCATCAGGGGCTACTGTCTATGCGGTACTATTTTACATATCTTAAAAATTCTTACCTCAAAGCCTGTTAGAAGGCTGCTGCAGGCTTTGGTCAGCCCGCTTTTGGCGAGCTGAAGCTTCTGAATCACCGCACTCATGACAGTGCAGTGTTCCTCGTTGATGGAAGCGCTATTGAGCGCCTCCAACAAGTTATCCGGCGCCTCCGGTTGGACAGAGGCCGCCGGCATCACAGTTTTGCCATTCTTACGAAGGGGCCGTCCGCCGGACTCCGGAACCACCAAAGGTTCCAGTGCGGAGTCCGGTCCAAAGTCCGGGAGGTCGCCCTGCGGCACCTCCGGAGCCTCCTCCTCCTAGTGGGTCCCCTTCTGGGATCCCACCTCGGCGTCGTCGGTGTCATGGGGGGAGGAGGCGGTCGGAAGTGAAGTGCTATTCACATCCGACGAACCCAAGGACCCGCTCGATAAAGCGGGAAGATCGTCCTTGGGAGGACTACACGGTTGTATGCGGCGTTAGAAGACACTATGCGACAAAAAGAAAAATTATGAGTTATTCAGGAGTCCGGACACTTACGATCTCGCCAGGGGCTCGGCCCTTGAGGGCCACTCCTTGTCGCCGTTGTCGGCGTTGGTGGAACAGTCCGGGGGAAGGGTCCTCCCTTTCTTGGACCCTTCGGCCTCCCCCGTTGGGGAAGCTTTCCTCTTCTTCTCTCCCCCTGCTGGGGGAGAGGCTTCTTTCTTCTCCTCCTCGTGTTCATGGGAGGAGTCCGCCTTAGAGTCATCGGATGATGAATCCGATAACACCTGGCGCCGAGAACTCCTCCGGGTTCCCGTGGCCTTCTTCTTGGCCTTCTTCTCCGGCACCACGTAAGGCGCCGGGACCAGCAGCCCTATAAAACGGGCATCCGCTGGGTCTTCTGGAAGGGGAGCCGGACAGTTAACCTGTCCGGACGTCTTCTGCCAAGCCTGTTAAAGGTATGGGGAGTCTAGATCCCACATAGAGTCAAACTATGAAAAGCAAGTATCCCATAAAGGATAATATAGCTTACCTCGCCAGCCGGGCGCTGCGAGCTGAATCCGCGATCTTCGGTAGCGGATGCGGGAGCCTCGGCGCCCTTGAACATCACCCTCCTCAGTGGCTGATGATGAACGGTACAAAGGGAGAACAGCCTCGCGAGGGGCTGTTCTTGGGCTGGTGCGATGAACTGCTTGCGTGAGTTCAGTCGCTTCTCTCTCTCTCTCTCTCTCTCTCTCTCTCTCTCTCTCTCTCTCTCTTGTTGATCTCTCGATGATCTAGATGCCTCTACCTTGTGGGTGGATTGCCCTATTTATAGGCGGAGGCCCTGGGCCTCTCCCCAATTAATGAGCGGGAAGGGCGCCAACAATTGGCCATTTTGAAGGGGAACATCTGGTACACTTATCCTGACTAAAGTTGGTCTTCAGCTGCCAAAGGCTTTGACGGTGACGCTGCCCTGGGCTCCATGATGACCTCCATCCTGCCGTTTTGCTGGTCTTGGTCTTGATGCACCGAAATGGTAACCTTTGCCTGATGCCTTGGCCTATGCTTGCCCCCTTTGCACTGAAAGGGAAACAAGGACACTGCACAGGTCGGCGCCCGCCTGGCGCCCGCCTTGTCCTCGATCATCATGGCTTGCGTCACGGGCCCCTTGGGAGGTGCCCTGCCTTGATCTCTCCGCCTCCTCGCGAGCCTGCCTGAGGAGGCTGCTCCTGAGGAAGCTTCCTGTCGTCCGTCCCGTGAGGCTTGGCCCCTCGCGAGGATCTGTAGCTTGAGCTGATGAAGCTGGGCTGCATTGGGCCCCCACTTGAGCCACGCCGCAGGCCACAGACAGGCAAGTCTAGGGACCCCCGTTCCCAGAACGACGACAGTAGCCCCCGGGCCCAAGGTGCGCCCAGACTTGGCTTAGCAGAGAAGCGAAGGGGCAAGTGCGAAGCGCCCTGGGCCCCAACAGCCTGCGGCCTTGGGTGCCGTGTGGCGGTTTATTGGATGTGGGCGTTTCCGCTTCCCCCCGATGCCTCGGCAACCGCACAACTTGACAAAAAGGGGTGCCTGACCCAGACTGACCTACTTTGTTCTCCCTTGCCTTGCTCCAGATCCCCTTTCTCGCCCTTCTCCTTCCTGCTTCCGAAATCCTCCAGATCTGCCTGAATCCTTCCCGTCCGGCAAGCTATGGTACCCCGCAAGACTCCGACTGAGGCCTGGTACTCCCCGGCTCTGGATCCCCCAAATGTGTCGGAGAGGAATCTTGCCCTCGTGCGCCAGAGGACGGTGGTGCAGGGCAACGCGGGAGCGACTGCGTTCAAGGCCGGCTCCAGCCAGCCTGAAGGCAAGGGGAGCACCTTTTACCCGCTCTTCGTGAGCGCCATCGTCGCTGGTCTGGTTCCTCCTTTTTCCGAGTTTGTCCTTGCTGTTCTTCGCCTGTACAACTTGCAAGCTCTGCACCTCCACCCCAACTCTGTTCTTCTCCTGGCGATCTTCGTCTATTATTGCGAGGCTCACATTGGGATAAAGCCCTCGGTGGCCTTGCTACGCCATTACTTTTATCTCCGGGTTTCTCGTGGCCCCATCTCCGCATGCGCGAGTTTTGTCGCATACTCCAGCTCCAACGCCATCTCGAAGCCCATGAAGAGGATTGAAGGCTTCCGGAGCAGGTGGGTCATGGTGGACGCCGGGCGCATCCACCCCCGACTTGTGCTGCCCACGGGGCAGCCCAAGGCCGTTGATGCGTGATCTCGTGCGGAGCTCGTCGACCCCCGCGCGAGGGCGGTGCTGGAGAGGCTGGACGCAGACTTGATGCCAGGAAACCTGGGGGCGGTGAAGCTGACCGGGGCCTCACTCCTAAGGGAGTTTCTGGAGCACCGGGTGGCTCCACTCCAAGAGCACTCGCTCCCGTTGTGGAGGCTCGGGGAAGCAGATGCTGCCATTCGCTTGAGCCCTGCAGCCCTGGTCGATGAAGATCTGGTCGCGACCCTCCACTCCTTGGTCGGGGGAGACGTGGCGAGGACGGACGGTGCTCCTGTCCCCCTGTTTCTTCGTGACGACTGGGAGCAGGCAGTGGGCGCCATGCCCACCTTCAACGGTGAGGGGTTGGTGCCCGCATTGGCTCCTGGGGATCTGACGGTGTTGCCGACGGTGAATGTGTCCTCTAGCGACTCCAGTGGGAGTGAGGAGGGAGAAGAGGAGGAGGAAGGGGAGGAACAGGAGTTCGACTCCGAGGCGACTGGCGAGGAGTCGGAGGAGTCCTTCCCCCAGCGCAGGTATCGCACCCTCCGCTCCATGTCGCACGACGACGAGGCTAGCAGCAGGCTTGGAGGAGTGGATTCTCCCCCGGTCCTGAGGAAAGACAGATCGGGGCTGGTGGCCCCATGATCCGCTCTGGCTCCGGGGCGGTCTGAGGCCAGCTCCGGCCTTCCCGACGCGTCCTCTTCTTCCATGCCTCCCAAGGCTGGCCCCAGCTGCAGGCTCTCGGGCTTCAAGTTTGGCCGGAGGCTGCTTGAACCCGCGAGCGATGACCCATAATTACTCGAGACTTGACGTCTGCACTCCTTGACCAGGCTGGCACCTGAGGCGAAGAGGTTGAGGGGGGCTTCTGCGGCCCCGCTTGAGGCGAGTTTGCCTGCTGAGGTAGCACCTTCTTCTGCGGGGAACGGAGTCACCGAGGCTCGCGCTTCCCCCGCCCGGTCGTCCTCGCGAGCCCAGCAGGGGCACTCTGGCGAGGAGTCAGCCCCCATGGCCCCGCTGAGCCTGGAGGGGCCTAGGCTTGGTGCTGCTGCTGAGATGCCCAAGGCTCGGGAGGCTCCTTCCTCCCAAGCCATGATCACGCTGCCGTCCTCTCTGCCTGCTCCACCAGCTCCCGTCTCTTCTGATCCTTCTGCTGTCTTGGACCAGGCCGCCAATGAACTGAGCTGGCTTCGGGAGGATCTCCAGAGCATGGACCCCCGCCTGGTGGTCGGGCGCCTGGAGTTAACCTCCGGCTGGGCCCGCTCTGCTGCCTCTGTCCGAGCGGTGCTGAGGCAGGCTGTGTCCGCCTCCGATGAGGAGAAGCAAGCCGCCCGCCAGGCTAAGGCTGCTCGCGATGCTGCCCAAGAAGAAGCTGCGGATGCCCAGGGCTGCTGCAAGGCGTTGGAGGTCAAGCTGCAAGACCTGCACGAGGAGCTCACGAAGGAGGTCCGCATCTGCCAGGAAAAGGAGGAGGGGATGAAGGCTCAAGAAGCTACTGTCAAAGACCGGGATGCCGAGCTCGTTGACCATCATGGCCGGTTGGAGACGCTGGAGCAGGCGCTGAAGGTAGAGAGGGCCGAGCTAGACCGCAAGGCGAAGGTCCTGGCCGAGGACCAGGTGGCCTTCGCCGAGCTGGAGGAGAAGGCTCGTGCCGCGCTGAAGATGCTCTATGAGAGCGGCTTAAAGGACCCGTTGGCTAGCGAAGAGGACGGCACTGCCGAGCTGCTTCCCTTCCCGGTCCATGCGCTTGAAGATGCCACGGACGGCCTTGGTCCCACGGCCGAGGCCAAGGCGTGCGCCCTGTCGTCTGCAGGGCTAACGCGCGTCCTCAGCCACAACTACCTTCACGACCCCAACGTCGACCTCGACAGCCTGTTGGAACCCGTGAGCGGCGACCTTGCCGCCGCCGCTGCTGAGGCTGTGAAAGGCCGAGCCGATGTTTTGCTGGAGAAGTTCCGTGCCTTCAGCATCTTGCCTAGACGCGACGCCACCGGTTCCGCGGCTTCAGGAGGCGGAGCCGCCCAGCATGGCTCCACCGCAGGTGGCAGTGCCACTGGAAAGTGATCCCCTTGCGTCATTTGTCCTATTTTAATTCCTGCAACATGCATCATGCCTCGTGCAGGCATTTAAACTTGCGTTTGGTGTTGTGAAAACACTTTATGGCTTGTAATATTTGCTTTTGAATTCCTTAGGATTTGCATTTTCGCTCCTATTTGCCTGTGTTCTACGTCGGTAGGGCCCGGCCCCGTGCATACCTCAACCACCGTTAGCCCCGACCGGAAACCAGGACGGGACTAAGGAGTGAGGGGCTACGTGGCAAGTTAGGCTCCTGAGTCGCGATGCTCAGGAGTCCCCCTTGACGCGCAAACATCAAGTAGGGAAGGGGCGTAGCAGTGGATTTGTCATTCTACGTTAGCAGGGCCCGGCCCCGCGCATACCTCAGCCGCCGTTAGCCCCGAACGGAAACCAGGACGGGACTAAGGAGTGAGGGGCTACATGACCAGTTAGGCTCCTGAGTCGCAATCCTCAGGAGTCACCCTTGACGCGCAAACGAGTCTTCGTACCTTGGCTCCGCTCGGGGGGAGGCGCGCGACGACCAGGTCCGAGGGACCTGGCTAGGTGGCGTGCGTTCGGGCGTAGCTCGGGCGCAGCCCCCGTTGAGGGAGTCCTGGATTAGGGGGTATCCGGACAGCCAGACTGTGTACAACATCCGGACTATTGAAGCGTGAAGACTCAAGACTTTCGCCCGAGTCCGGATGGGACTTTCCTTGGCGTGGAAGGCAAGCTTGGCGATCTGGATATTATATTTCCTTCCTCGTAACCGACTCCATGTAAACCCTAGCCCTCTCCGGTGTCTATATAAACCGGAGAGGTTGGTCCTTAGAAGGCCGATCACAATTACAATTATACCATCATAGGGTAGCTCTTAGGGTTTAGCCTCTACGATCTTGTGGTTGATCTACTCTTGTACTACCCATATCATCAATATTAATCAAGCAGGAAGTAGGGTTTTACCTCCATCGAGAGGGCCCGAACCTGGGTAAACACCTGTGTCCCTTACTTCTTGTTACCATCGGCCTTAACACACAGATCGGGACCCCCTACCCGAGATCCGCCGGTTTTGACACCGACATTGGTGCTTCCATTGAGAGTTCCTCTGTGACGTCGCTGTTAGGCTCGATGGCCCCTTCAATCGTCATTAATGATGCTGTCCAGGGTGAGACTTTCCTCCCCGGACAGATCTTCGTGTTCGGTGGCTTCGTGCTGCGGGCCAATTCGCTTGGCCACTTGGAGCAGATCGATAGCTATGCCCCCGACCCTCAAATCGGGTTCGGAAACCTGAACCACACGGCGGATACCCGAGGAGACTTGATCTTCGGCGGATTCGGGCCAGCGCCAGAAGCACCGAACAGTCACGACGAGCACGGCTTAGACCTGCTGTCAGACGTTGCTTGGGATATCATCCTGGCAGAAGCCCCGGACCTAAATCAGGGACAGGTAGCGTTGCCTAAAGATGGAGGGCTGGACCCCGCCCCACAGGCTGTACCCTCATCGGCGATGGAGCCGAACACATGCTTCACTTTTGAGGAAACCGGTGACCCCGGGCCCCTGGACTCGCGTCCGGCTGTAGGGTCCAGTCCATGCGTCCCCGGGCCCACCGATCCCGGTTGGGCTCCGGTGATGGAGTTCACTCCGACGGACATCTTTCGGCACTCGCCCTTCGGCGACATACTAAACTCATTCAAAACCCTCTCTTTAACAGAGAATCTCGGGCCGAATTATGTCCGGTTCGAGTGGGAAGCAGGCGACGAAGACATTCTTTGCCCACCCACCACCCACTTCATAGCCACGGTTGATGACTTAACTGACGTGCTAGACTTCGACTCCGATGGCATCGACGGTATGGACGTCGATGCAGGAGAAGACTCAGAATCTATGAGGTGCCGGATTCACGCCTCGCCACACGACATATACATGGTGGATACGCCCAAGGAAGGCGACGGTGACAATGAAGATAACACCCCTCGGTAAAAACCAAAGCGATGGCGCATACACCGTTCCAAATCCGGCAATAGTAACAATATCAGCAAGAGCGCCAGAAGAATGGATACTCCGGTCAACCCCAACGGCAACGATGACCAAACAGAACCAGCGATGGAGCAGGACGAACCAGGTCATGCCGAACATAGTCCGGGTCATACGCCCGAAGAAAACGATCAAGAGGGACGAGCTCACCAGTCCAGCCCAGGACAAGAAGACAGTCCGGACGACGACACATTCATCGTTCCGGAAGAATGCGTGGAACGAGAGAACCTCCATAGAAAGCTTATGGCCACAGTGAGAAGTCTAAAGAAGTAGAAGCAACAGCTTAAAGCCGCTCAGGAAATTCTCAATCGCAGATGGAACAAAGTGCTAGACACTGAAGAAAGATATGGCGACGATCGCCGTACAGAGAGCTACCCAAAACACAAGCTGTTGCCAGAATTCGACGACGAGGCCGCTCCACCGAAGAACAACACGACCAGGAGACCAGGAGTCCCACTTCATAATTGCAACAAATCAGCTACCAAACATGCCCACGATTTACGTGAGCACCTGGAGAAGAAAGTTGGCACAGCTAGGTCCATCTACGGATATAAAGGAGACACCCCGACGAGGGACTATGGCCGTCAAAACAATTTTGACAACCAAATACCAGTTCGGAATAAACACTGAACACAACAACAGCCGACGGCATGCCACAGCGCGTCCAGATACAGAGGGGCTGATCACCCCCTATGCTTTACTGATGAAGTACTGGACCATGAATTCCCACAGGGCTTTAAACCTGTAAACATAGAGGCATACGACGGAACGACAGACCCAGGGGTCAGGATCGAGGACTTTATCCTCCACATACACATGACTCGTGGAGATGACCTCCATGCCATCAAATACCTTCCCCTCAAACTAAAGGGACCGGCCCGACACTGGTTGAAAAGCCTCCCCAAAAATTCAATCGGGAGCTGGGAAGAACTAGAGGACGCTTTCAGCACAAATGTTCAAGGGACTTATGTCCGGCCTCCGGATGCTGGCAATTTAAGTTACATAATCCAACAACCCGGAGAGTCTGCCCACAAGCTTTGGAACAGATTCCTCACTAAGAAGAATCAAATCGTTGACTGTCCGGACGCCGAAGCCTTAGCGGCATTCCAGCACAGCATCCGGGACGAGTGGCTCGCCAGACACCTCGGCCAAGAAAAGCCAAGGACAATGGTAGCCCTAACAAGTCTTATGACCAGCTTTTGTGCAGGAGAAGGTAGTTGGCTCACCCGTAAAGGCACCAGCGACCCCAGCACATCCAAAATAAGGGATGGCAACGGGAAGCCACAGCGTAATAAAAACAAATGCCAAAACAAGGAAGAGAGCCCGGACAACATAACGGTTAATGCCGGATTCCGAGGCTCTCGACCTAACCAGCAAAATAAGCAACCTAAAGGCAGTAAAGAGGGACCGTCCGGTCTGAACAGAGTTCTGGACAGACTATGCCAAATTCATGGCACCCCCGACAAACCTGCGAACCACATGCACAGAGAGTGTTGGGTCTTCAAGCAGGCCGGCAAACTAAACGCCGAACACAAGGGAAGGGAAACACCAAGTGAAGATGAGGATGAACCTCGCCAACCGAACACTGGGGGACAGAAAGCATTCCCGCCAGAGGTTAAAACAGTGAACATGATCCACGTGACTCGTACATCCTTGGGAAGGCACGAACGCGCCCATAAAGACGCTCGCGATATAGAGCCCATCGTACCCACACCTAATGGCTGGATGTCTTGTCCGATCACCTTTGATCACCTAGACGGTCGAACTAGCATTCGGCGCGAAGGATCAAATGCCTTGGTGCTTGACCCAATAATTGACGGATACCATCTCACTCATGTCCTCATGGACGGTGGCAGCAGTCTCAATTTAATATATGAGGACAGTGTCCGCAGGATGGGGATATACTCATCCAGAATCGACAAGATTCACACCACCTTTGAAGGGGTGATACCAAGCGTTGAAGCCTATAGAAAGGGCTCCGTCATACTGGAGGTAACATTCGGCTCTCCATGTAACTCCAGAAGAGAAGACCTAGTCTTCATCATCGCACCCTTCCAAAGCAGCTATCAAGCATTGCTTGGAAGAACGGCCTTCGCCCGCTTCAATGCATTGCCGCATTATGGCTACCTTACACTCGAGATGCCCGGTCCATGCGGCGTCATCACCATTAGCGGAACAATGGAGTGCCTTCTGCGCGCAAAGGAATACGCGACGGCCCTAGCGGCCGGACTATAAGCAGCCTCTAAACAAAATTATACCAGGTCGTTAAGACCAGGGACACGGTTAGACGAGTACGGCAGCCCACATTAAACCAGGGCAATTGCATATGTAATCCTATAGTGGACACCAGGGGCTAATAATAAAGCCCCACACTCTCGTCTCAACCTTATTGGCAGGCCAGCATTTTACATTTTCTACTATCCATCGCACACTTACGTTGCACTCTTCTATGAGATCCCCTTTTTCCGCAGACAACGTTCGCGTGATACCCTTCCTGGATGCGGCACAACAGAGTCAAAGGCGCAGACATGCAGCAGGGCCCCATCCAACAGGTTTCTTTCTAGATTAAGCCCCTGTGTAAACCTTTTCTATTGCCTCTTGTTGTTTCATCATCCCACGGGTTCCATACCCACAGAGGATACTGCCCTTTTTGGCATTACGCCATGACAGATTAATGCATGCACCTGGACATACATGGTTTATAATGAATGGGCATTCTTGAGCCCATCATTTGTTAGAAAGTCCGAATACCTTCGGGAGTGTTCGGCGTCACGAGTCTGGCCTTATATGCATCAGCTCCGAATCATGTCTTTGGTCAAATGTTGGGATTTCCCGGCTCCTGGGTTTGCCGCCTTACGTTCCGTTATAATCGGCTAAGGTGGCCAAAGGAGAACTACTGCGATTGTGCCCTGGTTATTCCGGACGAGCACCTCAGTAGAGAAAGCCGAAAACTGACCCTCATGATACATCGAGAGACTGATCAACCACTCGACGACTCACCGGAATCTCTAGGATTCCTCCGCCTTAACGAAGGGCCATTTCCCGGCCAGGTACATACGCGCCCGTATTCAGATGCACGCGATGGTACCAGGGGCTACATAGTAGCCCCAATATTAGAATCCCGCGGCTAAGAGAAAGTGTTACAGCTATATAGTCCAGTTGCCTAGTTCGACGTGCGATCACCTCCTTGCCGGACCAAGATGTTGGATAAAGAGTGATCATGCATAATTTTTCGCGAACACCCCCGCATTGTATGCGTGGGGGCTGAAGCCAACGACTGCTATCTTTCGAATCACACACACACACACACACACACACACACACACACACACACACACACACACACATATATATATATATATATATATATATATATATATAAACGGCAGCACAGGGGACACAATCATATTTTCAAACACAAATTATAAATATAACCTTCTAATCAAAATGTTTTTACAATAATTTGAATCATCACTAGAAGAGGAGATCCTTCGGGCACTGCGCCTCTATCAGGCGGGCACCCTCCGTGACCTACGCCAAGTAGTGCCCGGCCGGATATTGACCCCCTACCGGATCCTAAGATGTTACCATAGTGGCATCCATATCCGTCCAATGCGCTTTAACGCGTGCAAGGGCCATCCGCGCACCCTCTATGCATGCTGACCTCCTCATGGCATCGATCCGGGTCACGGCCCCAAGGAACTGTTGCACTAAACCAAAGTAGCTGTCCGGCTTAGGCTCCTTCGGCCAAAGATGATCTATTACAGACCGCATCGCAAGCCCGGACAGCCTGTGAAGCTCCGCCACAGCAGCCATCTTATCACTTAACGGCAGCGGGCGAGTGGGAGCATGGAACTGCGACAAAAAAAGCTTCTCCACCTCCTTTTCACCCTGATCTTTGAAGAACTCCATAGCATCAGCCGTACTCTTCGCCAGGTCCGCGTATGCGTCCGGCGAGCTCCAGCGTCCATCAAGGGGAGCGTACTTCGGATCGAAGAACTTCGTCCGCAGCAAATAGGAGCCTCCAGCCGTGATTTTTCTGGCCTGTTGAAGCTCCTCCCGCGCACCCCTGAGCTCGGTCCGTATTTCCTTGGTGGCATTCAGCGCCTTGCTCAGGTCAGCCGATTTATCTTCATGCTCCTTCTTCAGGAGCTCATACCGGTCAGCGGCATGTTTTAACTCGATAGCCATTTCGGCTATCTTTTCCTCTCTTCAGCAATGAGTAGCCTGTTCGGTTCTCAATTCCTTGGCCACCTTTAGGGCAGCCGCATTGCTCTCCCGAGCTTGTTCCTTGGCTAGAGCAAGTTCAGCCCTCAGGGCCTCCATGGCAGCAGCACCATCTGCAGTCTGAACAAATTATATTAATACAAGTCACCTTAATATTTTCCTATGCAATGGGAGACAGGGCACATACCTTGTGACGTATCCAGCCGCTCATTCATCAGAGTAATATCGGCATCAATCGACCCAATTTGCCTCGATAGTTCGGCAACTTCAACGGACGGGCCGGCGGCCGGACCCACAGGTACGTGCATACGTTTACAGCACTATCATTGGTTTATGATCCCCCGTTTGCCACCTAGGGCGGGCAGGCAGAGTCTCAGGGGCTACTATCTATATGGAGCACACCTAGCGCGTGCCTTACAACCAAAGAAATAAGTGAGTTCTCCATTACATACCTCAAAGCCTCTGAGCAGGCTTGTAAATGCTTCATTCAAACTGCTTGTAGCGGAAGAAATCTTCTTGAGCACCGCGCTCATTAATGAGCGGTGCTCCTCCGAGAACGCAGCTGGCTCCAGTAAGCCCGTTAGTACGTCCGGACTCAGGGCGGCTGACGCATTGTCTTCTGGCCTTGGCGGATCAAGGCTACTCCATGACGACACCTCGGTGTCGCCCGCGTCAAGAACCGGAGAGGCAGGTGGGGTCTCGCTCTCCATCATCTCCGGAGGAAGGTCGCCCGAAGACGATCCCTGTTGAGAAGAGCTGCCAGCCAGACTGCAAAAAGTTGAGTCCTGGTCATTGATCCAGGAGAAATGCAATACCTTTAAGTTAATGATTAACTTACGACTCGTTGGAGGGTTGGCCCGTTGGAGGGCATGATGCAGTGAGGGTGCCTGTCGGGGCAAGGACCCCTGGGGATCCCTTTTTCCCCAATTTGGGCATCTCTGCCTCCAAATCTTCGGAGGCGGCCCTCTTCTTCCCACATGGGGAGGCGGCCTCGACCTCTCCTCCCCGACTATTCCCGGTTCGGATGCGTAGTGTGTGGGGTTTGGGTTTCTCATCCTTCCCCTTGTCTTTCCCCGAGGGCATTCTGGTGAGTACCCGGTCGAGCATCTTGGCCACGGTAGGGGCGGGCGAGCCTTCGGGAAGTGGCACCGGACACCTGATTCTCTCCGCCTTGCTAAGCCACTCCTGGATGCGGATGATGTTTAGAATAAACAATTATGACAAATACAAAACAGGGTGTCCGGTAACAAAGCTACTTACTTGAGTATCTAGGCGATTGCAGCTTAGGCCCGCGTCCTCGGTGGTATCCGGACATGTTACCTTCCGTCTGAAGAATAATTTGCACATCTCTTCGAGCTTTAAGCCGAAGAAGTGCTTCACAGTCCGCGGACCCTCCGGATTGAACTCCCACATCCGAAGAGGCCGACACTAGCACGGCAGCATCCATCGGATTAACATCACTTGCATTACGGTGACAAGGTTGATATCCCTCTCGAGAAGCTCCCGGATGCGGTTCTGCAGTATTGGTACGTCACCCGCAGGCCCCCAATTACGTCCTACGTCTGTCCAGGACGCCAACTGTGATGGGGGGCCCGAGCAGAACACGGGGGTGGCTAACCACTTTGTGCCCCTTGGGGCTGTAGCATAAAACCACCGCCGCTGCCATACGTCAGATACTTCTGGGAAAGAACCCTCCAGCCATGGGGCATCGGCGTTTCTGCTTATTACGGCGCCTCCGCGCTCCACGTGTCGCCCCTCGATCATCTTCGGCTTCACATTGAAGGTCTTGAGCCATAAGCCGAAGTGTGGCCTGACATGGATAAAAGCCTCGCACACGATAATGAACGACGAGATATGGAGGATAGCATCTAGAGCCAGATCATGGAAATCCAGCCCATAATAGAACATGAGCCCCCTCACGAAGGGATGGAGGCTGAAGCACAAACCACGAAGGAAGTGTGGGACAAAAACGACACACTCATTGGGCTCCAGCGTGGGGATAACTTGCCCTGGTGCAGGAAGCCTATGCTGGATATCTGCGGTTAGGTATCCGACCTCCCTAAGCTTCGCAATGTCCTTCTCCTCGATCGAGGAGGCGACGCACCGGCCTTGAGGATCAGATCCGGACATACTGGCGGATTCTGAAGGGGTGGAGCTTAGGTTATGGGTGTTAGAACTCGAGGTGCGAGAAGGCGCGATGAAGGTGAAGAAAGAGGTGTAGGTCTCGACCCCTTTATAAAGAGGGTGAATATCAATAGTCCCCTATGTGACTGTTTGAGGCTTATCTAAAAACACACAGAGTAATACCAACGACTGTCGTGGTGTCACGCATGCTCATATTGATGGAAAAATCCCGTAATAAAAGGGACACGATCTCTACCTCGACGGGACGTGCCAATAAAACTGCCTCGTAACACGAGTCGTTGTGGGGCAGGAAACGATGGTTCACATTGGACCGAGCCACGATACAAGGACGCGGCGCACGAAGATTGCCAGCAAATCAGATCTGTATCATACGAAGATCATCCTGCGGATCCGGACATGGTCTACGTGTTCGATAACCACTTTGGAGTATTTGGAGGAGGAATCCGCCTTGCAATGCCGAAGACAATACTACGCGCCGGACTCATTGTCATTAAAGCCTGGTTCAGGGGCTACTGAGGGAGTCCTGGATTAGGGGGTATCCAGACAGCCGGACTGTGTACAACGTCCGGACTATTGAAGCGTGAAGACTCAAGACTTCGGCCCGTGTCCGGATGGGACTTTCCTTGGTGTGGAAGGCAAGCTTGGCGATCCGGATATTATATTTCCTTCCTCGTAACCGACTCCATGTAAACCCTAGCCCTCTCCGGTGTCTATATAAATCGGAGAGGTTGGTCCTTACAAGACCGATCACAATTACAATCATACCATCATAGTCTAGCTCTTAGGGTTTAGCCTCTACGATCTCGTGGTAGATCTAATCTTGTACTACCCATATCATCAATATTAATCAAGCAGGAAGTAGGGTTTTACCTCCATCGAGAGGGACCGAACCTGGGTAAACACCTGTGTCCCTTACTTCTTGTTACCATTGGCCTTGACGCACAGATCGGGACCCCCTACCCGAGATCCGCCGGTTTTGACACCGACACCCGTGTCTAGCCCCCTCGCGCAGCACTCCCGAGGGGAGGCATTGCGATGGTACCAGACACTAAGCTCTGGGCTCCCTGAGGTTGATACGGTCGTGGGCGGCCCTCAGTTGTTTATCACCAGCGCGGAGCATAGCGCTTCCGTATGTGTACGGGCATAGCTGCTCCTCGGCAGTGTCGTTAGCCAGCACGGAGCATGGTGCTTCCATTGGTACGTGGGAGGGGGCTCCCCTCCGGGAGGAGCCACCGGGGGGTGTACAGCCCCGGCCTGACACGTCGCTGGAACGGTAGGGCTAGGAGAGGTGTATCTTGGCACCCGTGAGCCAGCGCGGGACTAAGGAGGCCCTACCTCGAGGCGGGTTGCGCCTGGCTCTTGGCCTTTATCAATGGTGTGTTCCTGCAGGGTGGTTAGAATGCAAATGCTCTACGTCCTCAAGTCCCGGCCCTCGAGCGAGCTCAGCCTCCGCTGGTATGACAGGTCACGATACCGTGGGTCAAGGCCATGGGGTGAGGGCTGGAGAGCCAGTAAGAGCCTGTGAGTTGCGATGCTTAGGTGCCCCCCTTTTAACGCGCAAGCACTTTGCATGCAAGCGGAGAGGTCCGTGATAAGCAGCAGATGATAATCATGAGGACCAGGTTAGGCTCGGAGGAGCGAATTCATATAGGTAGATGCGGAGAAGTAAACGCCACTGGGTCTAGCCCGAGTAGCCTGGGGATAATGCAGCCGAGGGGCGCCCCCAACAAAGCAGATGAAAAACATAAGCAAAATGGATACATGCCGCAGGGATGGACCCACGCGACCTGGGAATGATACGGCCCTGCGGGCGCTCCCAGTTGAATATAAAACTTGAAAAGATGTCACCTGATACCATTGTAGAGCGAGTGTTGGAGTAGCTTTCGACGCGCGGTGAAGCAGCCAACCCTCACGAGCTCTCGGAGCCCTGAGCCTCAGGAGGCTCTGTGGGTCCGGTCGGCTCCTCAAGGTCCATCTCCATCTCCTCTAGGAACGCGTGGTGCTTGGCCACCTGAGCTTCCAGGATGCTCCTCATCAGGCCGAAGGGCATGCGAGCGTAGCTGTGAGGTGGGCCCTCACAGCGCCCCATGCGTGAAGGCCAGAGGCGCTCCTAAGACACAGCTCGGTTGAGCCCCGGTATGTCGATGCAGACACGCAACCCACCATCCTCGCAGGGATGTGGGGCTACAGCGGGTAGGCGGTGACTGCCACGCATGACTCTTGACTCCTGTAGCTCCTGAATGTTCCTCGTGATGAACTCCTCGGGGTTTTGCCTTCCTTGCCTTATACTCCCTCCGTTCCTTTATATAAGGTGTATTTGTTTTTTGATAAAATTGCACAATGTAAGGTGCATTTGTTCTAATTCCTCGTAATTCCGATCTTGGCCCTCCATAGAAAGGAAATTATCTCTCCCCTGATTGCATGTATCTCTCCTTGTAGAGAAACAAAAGGAAACTATCTCTCTCCTGATTGTGTGTATCTCTTCTTTTCCTAGCCTAAATGATTTATTGCTGCTAATCTATGAATTAGACAAGGGTAATTTCATCCTAAATAGTACATAATTATGTGCCTTGGTTAACATGCTGAAAATAATACACCTTAGATATTGGAATGGAGGGAGTACCTTCCTGAGGGAAGCGTGCCTTGAAGCACGCCTCCAAGTGGTGCCCGAGCGCCTGCCTCGTGACCTTGGCGAGGTCGGTGGCCCTCCAGGAGAGAGCCCCCGAGCCCTGCCCGAGGAGGGCGCTGGGCGCGCCTTCCTATGTGACAGAGGGCGGCGCCCCTTGGACGGGCACGGGTCCTAATGCAATGCCTCCGGAGGGGCCTGCCTCGTGAGTTTTTGGGCCAGGTGAAGCCTTCTTCTTCTTAGGAACTGCCTCGGGGAGCCTCCCGCTCCTGTGATCTGGGTCTTCGATTGCCGCGGCCTGGAAGGCACGCTCAAGAGAACACACTGCATCCCTTTCTTCGCAAGGCACTGTGATGATTCCACCGCTTCCTGGCATCTTGAGGACATTGTAAGCATGGTGAGTCACTGCCATGAACTTGGCTAGAGCTGGGTACCCGAGGATGGCATTGTATGGCAAGCGGATGTGAGCGACGTCGAAGTCAATGAGCTCGGTGCGGTAATTGTTGCACTGCCCAAAGGTGATGGGGAGACGAACTTGTCCTATCGGAACAGTGGAACCATCAGTGACTCCTGAGAAAGGCTTGGTTGGCTGAAGCTGATCATATGGCACTTAGAGATTGTTGAACGTTTCGACGGACATGACGTTTAGCCCGGCTCCGCCGTTGATGAGGGTCTTGGTGACTTGCACATTGCTGATGACTGGGGAACAAAGCATCGGGAGGACCCCGGCCGTTGCCGCACACTTGAGCTGATCCGTTGAGCTGAACGTGATAGCGCACGCAGACCACCTGAGTGGGCGCGTGGCCTCAAGCTTGGGGAGGACTGCATTCACCTCGCGAGAAAACCGCTTGAAGATGCGCTGAGAGGTTGGGGCCTGGGTGCCGCCCAGGATGCAAGCGATTGCGCACGGCTCCTGGAAGCCCCCAGTCCCCTCGTCCTGGTGATGGTCTTCATTCCTCCTTGGCGGTGGTGGCAGAGGAGGGAAGCCTGCGTTTCCTTGAGGGCGGTCCTCACGAGGCTGATCCCTCCAACCTCCCTCGCGAGGCTGGTCCTGCCAGCGGTCCTTGCAAGGCTGGTGACGCCACCCTTGGCGAGGGCCACGGTCTTCCCATCATCCTCCACCTCTTCCTCCTCCTCGGCCATAGCCTCGGTCGTTGTAGTCGGGGCGTCGGCCGATACGTCCATCTCGCACGGCCCTCAGCTACTGACATTCATTGGTGTTGTGAGTGTGGAGGTCGTGATACACGCAGTACCGGCTGCCATTAGATGACTCAGGCTGATCCCTGCCTCGCTTGGTGTCTGGCTCTACTGCGAGCACAACAGCCCCCTTGCGCTTCGCGTCCTTGACCTTGGGCTTCTTCTCTTCTAGGTCGGTAGCCGGGAGCTCGAGGAGGGAGAGGCGCCCTTCCTCAGCCCGGGCGCACTTGGTAGCCAGGTTGAACAGCTCCAGCGATGTGCATAGGTCTTCATGGATTGCTTCTTCATCTTGATGTCATGCACGCCGTCAGAGAAGGCTGAAATGATGGCCTCCTCAGTCACCTTGGGAATCTTGAGGCGGGCGTTGTTGAAGAGCTGGATGTACTTCTGCAAGGTCTCTCCTGGCTGTTGCTTGATGTGGCGCAGGTCACTCATGGCCGGGGGCCGATCGCGGGTGCCTTGGAAGTTGGCGATGAAGCGGGTGCGCATCTCCTCTCAGGAGGAGATCGTGCCTGGGGCCAGGTTCAGGAGCCAGGTGCGTGCACCATCCTGGAGTGCCATGGGAAACCAATTCGCCATGACCTTCTCGTCCCTGTTGGCGGCCTCGATGCCCAACTCATAAAGTTGGCTTGAACTTGACGGCCCACGCGACGCTACACAGCTCGGAGGTGAAAGCGCGATAGCCTGCAGTGGCCACCGGAGCTCTCTGCTGAGGTGGGGCTTGCTCCTGGGGATTCCCACGCGCTGCTGCCTGGAGCAACGCTGGGTCTTGACGTGGCGGTGCAGGGATGCGGTCATGGCGCACCGGTGCTGGGAGCACGCAAGCGCCTTCTTGGGGGCGAGGGATCTCTTGGCAGCTCCTTTCCTGTCACACAGGCACCGGACGCGGTGGGTCTCGACCTGGGGCCGCGCGCCTTGGAGCCAGGGCGCCTTCTTGGGGAGGAGGTGGAGGAGGCACCTCCTGCGTAGGATGGAGGGCGAGGCAGTGACATGGGAGAGCCCCCTGCGGTGCTGACGAGCTCGGTGATGTGGGCGAGCCAGTCCTTGTAGAGGTCGTTGACGGGGCGGTAGTGTAGGAGCTCACATGCTAGGAGCAGCACGGCGTGCACGTCCGTGGGGGCACGACGGGCGTGGGACGACGAACCGGCTGGAGTCAACGACGGGGTGGCGGTGCGGCCATCGTGCGGCACCGAAGGATGCAGGGACGAGGCCTGCTGCTCGTTCCCTGCCGGGCCGGTGGCGGCGTTGGCGGTAGGCGACGGAGAATGACAGGGGCGTCTGCCGACGGGCGCCGTCTGGGTGACGCGGGTGGCGAGAGCAGCCCGACACTCGGTGCGAGCTCAGCGAGCGTCAGCCATGGTCACGGTGGAAGATCAGACGCGAAGCGGAAGAAAGATTTCGGTGCACCCCTACCTGGCGCACCAAATGTCGGATTTCGGGTTCCGGCAGACTCTTGAGGTTCGAACAGTGGGGTGCGCATGAAGATCTCTCCCCTACCAGCTCACGTCTCTAAGTCTCGCAAAGATCGAAGAAAGAAAGATGAACACACAAGGGACACGAGATTTATACTGGTTCAGGCCACCATTGTGGTGTAATACCCTACTCCAGTGTGTGGTGTGGTGGATTGCCTCAGGGGCTGATGATGAACAATACAAAGGGAGAACAGCCTCGCGAGGGGCTGTTCTTGGGCTGGTGCGATGAACTGCTTGCGTGAGTTCAGCCGCTTCTCTCTCTCTCTCTCTCTCTCTCTCTCTCTCTCTCTCTCTCTGGTTGATCTCTCGATGATCTAGATGCCTCTACCTTGTGGGTGGCTAGCCCTATTGATAGGCGGAGGCCCTGGGCCTCTCCCCAAATAATGAGCGGGAAGGGCGCCAACAATTGGCCATTTTGAAGGGGAACATCTAGTACACTTATCCTGACTAAAGTTGGTCTTCGGCTGCCAAAGGCTCTGACGGTGACGCCGCCCTGGGCTCCATGATGACCTCCATCCTGCCGTTCTGCTGGTCTTGGTCTTGATGCACTGAAACGGTAACCTTTGCCTGATGCCTTGGCCTGTGCTTGCCCCCTTTGCACCGAAAGGGAAAAGAGGAAACTGCGCAGGCCGGCGCCCGCCTGGTCCTCGATCGTCAAGGCTTGCATCACGGGCCCCTCGGGAGGTGCCCTGTCTTGATCTCTCCGCCTCCTTGCGAGCCTTCCTGAGGAGGCCGCTCTTGAGGAAGCTTCCTGTCGTCCGGCCCATGAGGCTTGGCCCCTTGAGAGGGTCTTGAGCTTGAGCTGATGAAGCTGGGCTGGATTGGGCCCCCACTTGAGCCACGCCGCAGGCCGCAGGCAAGCAAGTCTGGGGATCCCCGTTCCCAGAACGCCGACACTAGCATCCATATGACAAGGAGCCCAGGCTGACATGGCTAGTCGTTAACCCAAGGTGGCACTAACTTACAGGGACAGGCATACATTACCCAGCAATGAACGTGTCGGTCATCAGCGAGTGAATCCGGGCTGTAGCAACTGGCTAGCAGGACTCCGGTAAACCGGGCTGTAGCAGGCTAACAGGACTCCGGTAGACACTGCGTGACATTTCCTCGAATGGACAGACATAGGAACGAAGAAGGACACATGCCGGCCAGCCTAAGTGTTCCGAAGCAGTAGCAAGCTACCAAGGCTCAGTGGAAGCACTACGAGACATTTCCCGATAAGAGAGGCCACCAAGGATAAACAACTAGATAGTCAGATCCCACACATACCAAGCATTTCAATAACATACACACAATATGCTTGATATGTGCAAATACAACATGGCATCACAACATGACTCTACAACTCAAGTGTTTTATTCAATAGGTTCCGAGGAGCGAGATATTACAAACATGGGTCTCATGACACAATATTCAGAGCATACAAGTCAAAGCACATGCGAAAGCTTAACATGTCTGAGTACAGACATCTACAAATGAAGAAGGCGGAGAAGCCTGACTAACTACTAGATCCTGCCGAGGGCTCAAGATTGTAGCTGAGGTAGCAAGCTAAACGTCGAAGTTCACGCGGAACTACTAGTGACACTGAAGTCTCTCTGCAAAAACATCAAATAGGCAAACGTTTGTACAAATGTACCCAGCAAGACTTACATCAGAACTAACTACATATGCATCATTATCAACAAAGGGGATGGTGGGGTTTAACTGCAGCAAGCCAGCTTTGACTCGGTGGCTATCCTGAACTACGACTGCAAGTAACTCTTTTGAGGTGGTGGACATGAGTCTACATATTCACCATATCAATACACCACTATGGATCTGCTCCCGTCTCCCTACGAGAACGCCATCCATAGCACTCACGCTTATCTTGCGTGTTTTAGAGTATCCACTTTCACTTGTCTATGAACTGTATAGGCAACCTAGAAGTCCTTTACCGCAGACACGGCTATTTGAATAGATGATGTTAACCCTGTAGGGGTGTACTTGTTCACACACACTCTTGCCACTTACCGCCATGTACACGTCATGTATCTCGGCAACCTTCAAGCGGAAACCTGGCGAGGGTGTCAGCCACGGCCTACCTAAACACTCAAGTCTCTAGTCCAGGTTTATCGCCTATTCGGGTTCCATCCGCAAGGAGATCCAGTCGGGGTGTCACTCATGGCCCCAAACGATGTGAGCAGGGTTCCCAAGCCCACCATCAGGGTGCCACTTGGTACACCGTGCCACTACACCTAGTCTGTCCCAAGCCCACCTGTACCGGGTGCCACTTGGTAGACTACTAGCACTACCTACAAACACCAGAAACTAGTTGCAACTCCTGGACAAAGAACAAGGGTGATTAAGAAGCCAAGAGGGTCAATTAAGGATCCCAATGAGTGGTAGTAGTTGTTCATGGATCACAAACACAGAATTCAGTTCCGGAGGACGGCTTCAATGAGACAACCCACCATGTACTCCTACATGGCCTCTCACCGCTACCTTTACCAAATCGTGTTCACACACTTAGCTCACACACAAATTAGGACGTGCTCACAACCTTCCAATTCATCCCCGATGAATCAGACCAGACTCAACAATAAGCAGTAGCAGGCATGACAAACAAGCATGAATGAGTAGGCACATCAGGGCTCAAACAACTCCTACTCATGCTAGTGGGTTTCATCTATTTACTATGGCAATGACAGGTCATGTAGAGGATAAGGGGTTCAACTACCGCAACATGTAACAGCTGAATTGTTGTTGTCCTAATGCAGTAAAAGAGGGCAGAGCGAGAGAGTGGGTTTGTGTCGGAATGAACAAGGGGGTTTTGCTTGCCTGGCACTTCTGAAGATAGTATAGCTCTTCATCGGTGTCATCGATCTCATCGTCGGAACCACGTCTACTGAGACGAGACAATTGCCGGTAACAAAGTAGGAAACACAATCAATGCAATGCACAATATGATGCATTCTCATGACATGGCAATATGAGTGTGTTGGCCTAATGCAACTATAACCAGATGGGTTTGAGTTATTTTGAACCCAAGGTTCAAGTTCAAACTCAAATTATGAATTTATAAAGTGCATTATCATGTTTTGATATAAACATCAGGTTTAAGTTGCTTTAACATGCATGAAGCCAGTACAGATGGATAGATTGGATTTTTCTGATTATTTTTCATCGATAACTTATTTCATTTGGAGATACGGTTGATTTTCTATGATTTTTAGAAGTTTGGAGTATTTTCTGGAATTTCATGAATTAATAAAAATCCAGAAAATGTATTACTGCGCCAGCATGACGACGGAGTGACGTCAGCGAGTCAATGGCCAGCCAGGGTCAAACCTTACAAGTGGGGCCCACCGGTCAGTGACACAGGGGGTTAACCCCGTGTTGACTTGGACTTTGACCCGCTGCGGGGCCTGCTGTCAGTGACTAGCTGAGGTCCAGCTGGCAGGGATTAGCGCTAATGACCCCGCCACGTCGGCTGTCGCCAGAGTTCGGCTGGCGGCGACAAAACCTGCAGCGGCAACGCGCCGGACTTGTGCTAATGGCGACGGGGGCGGCGGCTAAGGGCACTGGGGCGTAGCCCGGGCTCGCCCGCATCCAGGGAGGCAGGTGGGATGCGGCAGGGACGGCGGGGCTCGCCGGAGCGGAGCTCGCGGCGGCGACCGGAGCTCGGCTCGAGCGGGCACAAGACTGCAGGGCACGGAGAGGCCGGATGAGGTGTGCCACGGCTTCCTGGGTCCTCTTGGAGCTCGTTACGAGCTCGGACGCGGCGTACGCCAGGCAGAACGACGGCTGCGACATGGCCGTGCAGCGGGGAGTTTCAGTGGAGGTGGGGATGAAGCTAGAGCATGCGAATGCGAGGCGAAGAAGAGGGATTTGGGGCAGGGGCTCACCGCGAGTACAACGAGCGTGAGGGCGAGGTTGGGGACACCCTATAGCTCCTGAATTGACAACGACGATCCACGGTGGCCGATGATGGAAACAACGATGTTGGCAATGTTGTAGGGCGCCCGAGGACGCGTGGCTTGTCTGGGATGATGCAGACAGCGAGACGGAGCCGATGGGAACGACGGTTTCTCGAGGGACGACCGGTAAGCGCTATGGCAGTGTGCGGCTGTGATGGCAGCAGTCCGGCGCGCGCGAGAGAGAGAGAGAGAGATCCAGGGAAGGGGGTGAGAGCGTGGGAGAGTGTGAGAGAGAGGCAGGGAGATGCGTGGTGCCCTCTGGGTGCGTCGGGGAGAAGGCGGCAAGCAGGACGTGGCCCTGCGCATGCCAGCGTGCGGCGAACACACGCCTCGCATCCTTCTGGCGCGAGGTGGGAGACGACTTGCAGAGGTGGTCGGCTGGGCCAGCTCCTGGGTTGCACAGTGCTGGGCCGGGTGGGGCGCTAGGTAAGCCCAGGTAACTCCTCTCTCTCTCTTTTATTCCTGTTACATTTTCTAATTTATATTTTTCTGTTCTGGTTTAAAATAAATAGTAAACCATTCATAAAATCCTGGAAATAATTATGGGTGCTTTCTTAGTTATTCTAGCATCTGAAATATATATAGCATTTGAATAGCTCCAATTCAAATATGGTTGAATTAATTCAAAGTCCAAATATGTCCTGCAAAAATGTCAACCATTTTTGGTAGATGCTTCCACCTTGATCCAGAAATGTTGAACATTTTTAAAGGGCATTTTGAAATCATTGAAAAAGATTTTAGTTGAACCTATTTGAATTCCTTTTGATGGTAGGGTTTGAACATCCCCATTTCAAATTTCCTTTGAACTCAAACATGATGCATGGATGCTTTAATGCAACTAGTTACAAGCAATGTTAGGGATGTGACAACATGGGCATCAGCCCACAACTGGACGCAGCCAGGGTCCGGACGTCCGAGAGGCGCCGGTCGTCTGGAGGCTCGCAGGGTCCCAGACGTCTGTAATTCTTCGGATGTCTGCAGATTCTAATCTGTGGTCGCTGGCACGGTCGTTCGGTCTTCCTCAGATTTCCGTGATTTTGGTTCTATTGATGAAGTGTTAAACGACCGGAGGGGCTTGGTCGTCCTAAGCCTGGGACTCGTCCGTCGTCCGGGCTATGCCGGTCGTCCGGAGCCTGTAGCTCTGCAGGCCTCTCTTCCCTTGGCTATAGTGACATCCAGGGGTCGGACGTCCGGGCTGGGCCGGTCGTCCGGGGCCTGTAGCTTCCGTGGCAGCTCTTCTTCTTGTGCTTCCCGCTTGGTGTCCTCGCCGTCTTGGCCATTAAGTGCAGTTGTTCCGTGGCTCTCCTCCAAGCAACTGATTACATACAAAGTCTCCGCATGAGGTAGTAGCCATGTCTTGTAAGAGGAGAGGAGAAGTTAAGAGAGGAGCGGGTTCACCTTATCTTTGGTAGCCTTTGCTCGAGCTCTTGTGATGGGTCCAAGTGGTGTCGTGGGAGATATAGACACGTCCATGGGGATGATCGTGGGATGCTCCACATCACTATACTTATACTGGCCTTGGTCCTCTTCCCCCGAAAGCACTCGACGGGAAGGGTTGCCATAACGGCCAATTTTGAAGGGGGGCAGGAGTACAACTTATCTTGTCTCAAGGTGGTATTCACTTGCTCAAGCTTCCTACCATGACGCGCAGGTGGGCTCGGTGATGACCTCTGTCCTGGCGAGCCTGTTGTCCTAGTCTTCTTGCACCAAAGTGGTATTCTTTGGGGTTTGCTTCGAGAACCGATGCGCCGTCCATGCTTCCTTAGCACAAAAGAGGAAAGTCTCCTCATCTTCGCCTGCAGGCGCCTCTCTGGCTCCGCTCGTCATTACGCACGTCACCCACGTGGAGGGCCGCATGACTCCTCCATATGATCCCTGGTCTACACGCCTCCACGAGGGGCCTCGGGAGGCAGCCTTTGGAAGCCGCCTCGCGAGGCTTTCGTTGATACCTGAGGACGCTCTCCTTGCAAGGCGGGTCCCTCGCAAGGGGGCCTGCTCGCGAAGTCCTGACAATCGGCCAACTTGGGCCTTGTAGGGGCGTCGCATCCTGGGCTGCAGGCAGACGGGCCTGGGTACCCCCAGTCCCATGGGCCCGATAGTAGCCCCGGGGCCCGCCGCATGCACGACTCCACCCACGAAGGAGGAAGGAGAGGGCGATACAATGCGAGTCCCGACCACATGCGGGCCAAGCTCAACGTGTGGCGCACAACGGGGCGCGGGACACCCCCACGACACCTCGGCAACTGCCCGGGCTGACATAAAGCCTGTCGGGCACTGTGCAGGGCCATCATTGCTCTGCCCGGAAGATGAGGGGGCGGGACCAGCTCCTCACCTAGTGCTATATTAGAGAAAGGGGATGGACCCCCTCGGCTCATCTTCTCCTTGCTTCTCCACATCCACCCACTGTTTCCATAGCCATGGCGCCCTTGAGGAGGTTCTCCAACGCTGAGAAAGGGAAGGCAGCGCTGGAGGAAGAGGAGCCGCCAAAGCCAGCGAGGGGACGAAGACGCCCTTGCAAGTGCACCGCCGCACCCGGGGCGCCTCCCCGAGGACGCGGGCATCCTCCATTGGCAGCCTACACCGACTCAGGAAGCCACAGAAAGAACTCATCCCACGGGTGCGGGCACGGGGGACGAGGCGGCCGCGGCCGAGGGGGGTTGTCATGACCAGTTTTCCGGGTATTAATTTCCAGAAAATGGCCGTTGTGCTCACCAGCCCCAGGATTACTGTTAGCTGATGAGGCACCAAATTGGTACAGAAATTCCAAGCAAAAATACAAAATATTTAGTACAAGACCATTCTGGCCTATGAGTACAACAAGTGATTTCTAGAGATAGATGGCGGAATCGGTTTGAGGATCATCGGTGTCTATGGGACTCCATTTCCCAACAGGAACATCTGACCAGGTTAACTCCTATCTTCACGAGGCTGCTATCATCGTTGCTTAGGTTCCGTGGCTGTCATCGCGTCGCTCCTCTCCAAGCAAGAAATCTGGTCAAGAAAATAGCCAGGGACAAGCCAGTGAGTACTTTGAATGTACTCGCAAACATTATAAACGCGGGTATAATATAAATGATAATCGTGCACTGAAATATTCTATGATCACATCGTCGGTCATAAAATAAAATTTCTGATGCATGCAAGCCAGTCATTTATATGCAACATGAATATGCAATAATGGGGTAGCCATAACATGCACCGATCGGGTGTCTGAAGCGACGCCTCGAAAGGGCCATGATATGAAGCCTGCCTCAGTCGGGCGTCTAAGCGACACCACATAAAGGGCTTATAAAGAAAAATAACAAGCATGCCATAGTCAGACGTCTGAGCGACACCACATAAAGGGCTTATAAAAAAAATAACAAGCATGCCACAGTCGGGCGTCTGAGCGACACCACATAAAGGGCTTATAAAGAAAATAACAAGCATGCCACAGTCGGGCGTTTGAGCGACACCACATAAAGGGCTTATAAAAAAATAACAAGCATGCCACAGTCGGGCGTCTGAGCGACACCACATAAAGGGCTTATAAAGAAAATAACAAGCATGCCACAGTCGGGCGTCTGAGTGACACCACATAAAGGGCTTATAAGAAAAATAATCACAATGAATATCCAGGAGGTAGAACCGTCCCCTGGATACTCAATACTTCAAATAATATAAAGTGGTTAGTCCGTAATAATAATCATCATAATCATCACAAGTCACAAATCATGATCCAAGTTCTGGTTTAGTAGTTTCTCCTCCGAAGACCGACACTAAGACCGACACTTGACCCATCCCAGACTGTAGTCCTTAACCATGGACGCGGCTATTCAAATAGGTTAAATCTTTGCAGAGGGTGTACTCTTTACCCACGAGTAACGGATTCCTTTAGTCCATCAAGACTAATTCCGTATACGGTCTTTTAAATGAAAACACACCTGACTTGCACACACTAGCTTAACTTACCGGTGTCTGGAATCACCCACGACACTGTTAAGCAAAACTCTAAGTGGGGAGGCTACAACCTTGATTAGCATGGGATCACAAAATTTATACCGCGCGCAAAACTGGGGAAGATACCCCCTCGGCTACAACCGAAACACCCATGCCCCCTGACCGGATGACTGGCTTTAATCCAAGGCCTTGGTACCCTCATCCCGGCCCCTCTGTACGGTGTGTGCTAGAAAGGGGTTGACAAATTACTGAACCATACCCTACTTGTGGCAGGGACAAGTGGTAGCACAAAACAAGTGTGGGGGTTACTGGAACAAGACTCGATCTATGGTCGACTCAGGAGGTTTACAATTTCCCAGCATGACATGAATAACAAATATATTTCAACCAATACAATCAACACTCATTATATCTTACTATGCCATATCGGACATAACCGTTGTCGGTGTCAAAACCGGCGGATCTCGGGTAGGGGGTCCCGAACTGTGCGTCTAGGCGGATGGTAACAGGAGACAAGGGACACGATGTTTTTACCCAGGTTCGGGCCCTCTCGATGGAGGTAAAACCCTACTCCTGCTTGATTGATATTGATGATATGGGTAGTACAAGAGTGGATCTACCACAAGATCAAGGAGGCTAAACCCTAGAAGCTAGCCTATGGTATGATTGTTGTAATGGTTGTTCGTCCTATGGACTAAAACCCTCCGATTTATATAGACACCGGAGAGGGCTAGGGTTACATAGAGTCGGTTACAATGGTAGGAGATCTACATATCCGTATCGCCAAGCTTGCCTTCCACGCCAAGGAAAGTCCCATCCAGACACGGGACGAAGTCTTCAATCTTGTATCTTCATAGTATTGGAGTCTGGCCGATGATGATAGTCCGGCTATCCGGACACCCCCTAGTCCAGGACTCCCTCAGTAGCCCCTGAACCAGGCTTCAATGACGATGAGTCCGGCGCACATATTGTTCGGCATTGCAAGGCGGGTTCCTCCTTCGAATAATTCATAGAAGATTGTGAACACCAGGATAGTGTCCGGCTCTGCAAAATAAATTCCACATACCACCGTAGAGAGAATAATACGCACACAAGTTCAATCTGCTGACATATTTCGTGGCATGACGTCACACCACCACCAAGCCTTTACTTGAATCATTTTTATTATACCACCTCAATGCATTTAGCAAAGCGGTTTCCTTGGCACGTCTTGTCGAAGCAGAGATCGTGTTCCCCTTATTCCGGGATTCCCATCAATACGGACGTGGGTAACCCACCCCTGCCATTGATTGTGGCGCTTGGGTGATAAGCGAGTTTTACCAGGCCGGTGGGGACGCATAGTCTTCATCCGCCCATATATAAGGGGATAAGGATCCACCTTTTTTACCTATGCCTTCTTCCTCCTTTGCTTATCCATCTCCGCGCACTCGAGCTCCAGCGACCAAGTCCGCACATCTCGTATCAACCTTCTCCAGCCATGTCCGGAGAGGGAGGCAAGTGGATGGCCTCCTCCGTTACGGAGGGGCACATCGAGAAGCTGCGCGGCGCCGGATACCTATCCAGCGACATCGCGCACCGGCTGCCCGACGAGGGGCAGCTCATCCCCACCCCTAGGCCTCATGAGAGGGTCGTATTCCTTCTCCACTTCCTCCGCGGACTGGGCTTCCCACTCCATCGCTTCGTCCGGGGGCTCATGTACGAGGCCTTCATCTTGGCGCTAAACTTAATCCTCAACATCTTGGTGTTTATCATCGTGTGCGAGGCCTTCCTCTGCATCCAGCCCCACTTCGGCTTGTGGCAAAAAACCTTCAATGTCAAGCCGAAGGTGGTGAAGGGCGTCCAAGTGGAGTGCGGAGGCGCCATGGTGGAAAAAATGCCCAACGTCATCTGGCTCGAGGGTGCCTTCGTGGAGTCCTTCAAAGGGTGGCAATCGGGGTGGTTCTATATCACCGAGCCACGTGACCCTAAATGGGCAGCGGCCCCCGAGTTCAGATCTGGTATCCCCATGCAGCTCACCTCCTGGAAAGAGAAGGGCTTGCTATGGGGTAGTTCGGAGGAGCTGACAGGACTCCAGTCCTGTCTCCGGACCCTGGTGAACAAGAAGCTTAAGCTTGTCAACATGATCCAGGTCATGCTCGTCCGCCGGATTCTCCCTTGCCAGCAACGGGCCTTCAATTTGTGAGAGTTTGATCCGGCACAGCACCGGACCCTGAGCGGGCTCTTCGACACGACTTACGAAGCTGCGTGGAGGGTGCTGTTCAAGGGCGTAGAAGCCCCCGCATCCGCAACTGAAGATCGCGGATTCAGGACGAAGCGCCCGACCGGCGAGGTAAGCTTTGCTACCCTTTATGGGACACTTATTTCTTTCATAGTTTGACTCTATGTGGGATCTAAAACTCCCAATGCCTTTAACAGGACTGGCAGAAGACGTCCGGACAGGTTAACTGTCCGGCTCCCCTTCCCGAAGACCTAGCGGACACCCGTTTGACGGGGCTGCTGGTTCCGGCCCTTTACATGGTGCTGGAGAAGAAGGCCAAGAAGAAGGCCATGGGAACCCGAAGGAGTTCCCGGCGCCAGGTGGTATCGGACTCATCGTCCGTTGGCTCCAAGGCGGACTCCTCCCCCGAAGACGAGGAGGAGAAAGAGGACTCTCACAAGGAGGGGGAGAGAGGAAGAGGAAGGCTTCCCCAACGAGGAAGGCCGAAGGGTCCAAGAGGGGAAGGACCCTTCCTCCGGACTGCTCCGCCAACGCCGACTACGATGACGAGGGGTGGCCCTCAAGGGCCAAGCCCCCGAAAAGATCGTAAGTATCCGGATTCCTGAATGATTTATAATTTCTCTTTATTTTTTGCCACATGGTGTCCTTCTAATGCTACATACAACCTGTAGTCCGGCCGAGGATGATCTTCCCGCTTCTTCGAGCAGTTCCTTGTCTCCGTTGGATGTGGATTCCATTCCGACTGCCTCCACCCCTCGTGACGCTGAGGACGCCGAGGTGGGATCCCAGGAGGGGACCCGCCAGGAGGGGGAGGCGCCGGAGGTGCCACAGGGCAACCTCCCGGATTACGCACCGAACTCCGCCCCGGAACCCGCAGTGGTTCCGAAGTCCGGCAGGCGGCCCCTTTGTAAGAAGGGCAAGACCGTGACACCGGCGGCCTGCGTCCAACCGGAGGCGCCGGACAACTTGTTGGAGGCGCTCAACGGCGCTTCCATCGAGGAAGAACACCGCACTGTCATGAGTGCGGTGATTCAGAAGGTTCAACTCGCCAAGAGCGAGCTGACCGAAGCCTATAGCAGCCTTCTAACAGGCTTTGAGGTAAGAAATTTTAAAATATGTAATGTAATACCGCATAGACAGTAGCCCCTGATGCTTGGTTTGGTGTTCGAAAAGAAAAGCCGGACTGAGGATCTTTAAAGATATACGCAGGAGTTCTAAAAATTATGTCAATATGGGATTGCAGGCTGCGCTGGTGACCTCGGCCGCACTGACTGCGGAGGTCGATTCTTTGAAGCAGAACCTCGAGCGGTCCGAGAACGAGCTCGGCCTTGCCAAGAAGCAACTCGAGGACAAAGAAGGTGAGTAACACCGTATTAAATTTGTACCTTACAGAAAAGGATTTTGGTTGCGAGAGAAATAACAAGGATAACGTGGGCACTGCATGGGCCACGAATGAGGTGGCGACCCTGAAGGAGGCCGTGTCCACGGCCGAGTGTAATGCGGCCGCGGAACGAGCTGAGTGAGTGAAGCAGGAGGCGCGGGTGGCGGAGGTGCAGCAAGAGCTCCAGGCTCTCATGGAAAAGCATGAGAGTTTGGAGCGCGAGTCGAAGACTCGAGAGTCCGAGCTTGCCTCGGCTCTTGAGAGTGCCAAAGCCGCTAAGGCCGAGGCCCATAAGGCCCTCCAGGAGATTGAGGCGGTGAAGAAGATAGCGGCGGGTAAGGCATTTTTCATGCAAAGCAAGCATGTGAATGTGAATTACCTGTTACTTACCCGGATTCAGAGCTCTCTAGGAGCGTTTGCAGATCTGCCTTGCAGCGTGACCGACGCTTCTGCATTCTACCGGGCTGAGGAGGGGAGCTCGACGGAGAAGGTCTTCTGGTCTCGGTACGCTAAGGCCGGACATCCGGTGCCCCTTAGCGACCAGCTGAAGCAGATGGTCGAGCTCCACAAGGTAGCCGAGCAGGCCATGAAGGGCCTCATAGTTCGGCTGTGGCCCGAAGAGGCCATGCCTGGGAGCTACTTCGGCCTGGTGCGGCGGCTGGTGGATGCGTGTCCCTAGGTGGAGGTCATCAAGCGCTCCGCCTGCATTGAAGGTGCCCGTCAGGCCCTTGCCCGTGCAAAAGTGCACTGGGGCAGGCTGGATGCTAAGAAGCTTTTGACGGACGCGCCGCCAGCAGGCAAGGAGTATCGCACGCCCGAAATGTATTATAAGAGTGTCCTGAAGGGTGACCACAAGATTGTGGATGAGTGCTCCAAAGATGTAATATTTGAGTAGACTCACAATGTGTTATCCTGTGCGCTGAAAACTTTGTTCATATGCGCTAAGCAACGCTTATTAATTTAAAATATTACCTTCTGTGCGGCCGTTTATCAAATCTGAGAGATGGCAAGTCGTCGGCTTCAGCCCCCATGCCACGAGTGCTGGGGTGTTCGGGATAAACTTGAGCGCTCTTGTTCCCATTTTTGGGTCCATCTAGGGAGGCGCTCAACACGACGAACAAGGCAACTGGACTTATAATGCTTGAACACTCTCACTTAGCCATAGAATTCTATAATTTTAAATTTCGTCGAAGCCCCTAGTGTTCGGAAGACCGAGTTCGGGGTGCTATCCACGCCTGGGCCGGACGAAGCCGGTACCTCGCTCTAAGCGGCATGAGTCTTTAGGGACTCGAAAAGACCTCTCGAACAGCGACCAGCTCTCGCCTTATCATGACGGTCAGTTTCAGCTTTCTCCACTGAGGCGCTCGCCCAGCTCAACCGGGGCGCAATCACAGTGGTTCTCCCAGTGCTACCTTAGTAGATAGAATGGAACGTAAGGTATCAAAACATGGGAGCCGGGCAAACCCAACTATTGACCCAAGACATGATTCGGAGCCGATGCATATAGTGCTATAAGTTCGGGGTGCCGCACTTGTGAAAGTGTTCGGACTTATCACACCATAATGCGGGGAACATAAGCCCCTGGTGTATTCGGCCGTACCAAAGTGTACGAATGCAAAACGTCATAAATGAACATATATGTAAGAAAGGAATGCAATTGTAAGCGAAAAGTGATGCATTGTTTATTCAAGGAATTCTGCCATGAGTGCAGAACGATAAAAATAGTGCGGTAAGCAAGGGATTGGACGATTAGACATGTCCCCCTCTAGGCGTAGGCTGTGGAATGGTGTATTAAACAGATTTAATGCTCGTAATGGAGACCACCTGAGTATTCGTCGCAGCCATTGTCCTTCCCTGGCTGTTGCATCGTGAGTTCGGCAGGTCCACTGCTGGACAGGGCCTCTGGTGAACGGAGTCCTGTGGATAAAAAAAGCAAAAAGAGCGACACACTTGGGAGCCCCCGGTGTGGTTGAGCCGCACTCTGGGCCTGTCGTGGTCGTGCCCCTCCCCCTATGCCCATGGTATCTCCAGAGCGTAATGATGTACGCGAAGGGCTAGTCTTGCAATCATGCAGGGGCCGGGGTTGGGGCCACATCGCTACGCGTGCTCGGAACATGCCAGGTGGTCTTGATGAATGTTACTCCGGGCGCGTTTGGCCATGTCCGGTCGTTTAACGGCCGGACTCGAAAATTGCCTTAAGAGGCTACTCTGTACTTCTGCCGCAAGAGCCGCTGTGTGTTCCTCCGTTCGGAGGGAGCGCTCAGTGTTTCCGTTGACCGTGATGACTCCATGAGGGCCTGGCATCTTGAGCTTAAGGTATGCGTAATGCGGCACCGCGTTGAACTTTGCAAACGCGGTTCGTCCGAGCAGAGCGTGATAGCCACTGCGGAACGGGACTATGTCGAAGATTAACTCCTCGCTTCGGAAGTTATCTGGGGATCCGAAGACCACTTCCAGTGTGACTGAGCCTGTACAATTGGCCTCTACACCTGGTATGACGCTTTTGAAGGTCGTCTTTGTAGGTTTAATCCTTGAGGGGTCTATGCCCATCTTGCGCACTGTATCCTGATAAAGCAGGTTCAGGCTGCTGCCGCCGTCCATCAGGACTCTAGTGAGGTGAAATCCATCAACGATTGGGTCTAAAACCAATGCGGAAAATCCGCCATGGCGGATACTGGTGGGGTGGTCCCTTCGATCGAAAGTGATCGGGCAAGAGGACCATGGATTGAACTTCGGGGCGACTAGCTCCAGCGCATATACGTCCCTAAGTGCATGCTTCCGCTCCTTCTTGGGTATGTGGGTTGCGTATATCATGTTTACTGTCCGCACTTGTGGCGGAAAACCCTTCTGTCCTCTATTGTTCGGCGGCCGGGTCTCTTCCTCGTCATCGCTATGCAGCCCCTTGTCATTGTTTTCGGCAATTAACTTGCCTGCCTGCTTGAACACCCAACAATCCCTGTTGGTGTGATTGGCTGGCTTTTCGGGGGTGCCATGTATCTGGCAAGAGCGGTCGAGTATTCGGTCCAAATTGGACGGACCCGGAGTAGTTCTTTTAAATGGCTTTTTCTGCTGACCGAGTTTGGAGCCTCTGAATCTGGCGTTGACTTCCGTATCCTCAGTGTTATCGCCGTTAACGCGGCGTTTGTTTTTGTTACGATGCGACCTCCCATTGTGGTCCTTGTTGTCCGGACTGCCAGAATTTTTGCTGAGGTTGTTACTGCGGGCTAGCCAGCTGTCCTCCCCCGCACAGAAGCGGGTCATGAGTGATGTGAGGGCTGTCATGGATTTTGGCTTTTCCTGTCCTAGGTGCCGGGCCAGCCACTCATCGCGGATGTTATGTTTGAAGGCTACGAGGGCCTCTGCATCCGGACAGTCGACGATTTGATTTTTCTTTGTTAGGAACCGTGTCCAGAACTGTCTGGCCGATTCGTCTGGCTGCTGAATTATGTGGCTTAGGTCATCGGCGTCTGGTGGTCGCACATATGTGCCTTGGAAGTTGTCGAGAAACACGGCTTCCAGGTCCTCCCAACACCCAATTGACTCTGCTGGCGAGCTGTTAAGCCAATGCCGAGATGGTCCTTTAAGCTTCAGTGGGAGATACTTTATGGCGTGGAGATCATCACCGCGGGCCATATGGATATGAAGGAGATAATCTTCGATCCAAACCGCGGGGTCTGTCGTGCCATCGTAGGATTCAATGTTCACGGGTTTAAACCCTTCAGGGATTTGATGATCCATTACTTCATCTGTGAAGCATAGTGGGTGTGCGGCGCCTCTATACTGGGCAATATCATGACGTAGCTCAAGAGAGCTTTGTCTGCTGTGTTCAGCCCGGCCGGAGTTGTTGTATCCGGCGCAACGGTAGTCGTCGTGGATCGTGGGGCGCCCACGTGATCCGTAGATAGATCTTGATTGTTTTTCCTTGTCCTCGAATATGTCTCGCAAGTCTGGCGCATTCCCCCGTGGCTTCGCGCTTTTCGAGCGGTGCCGGGGTACGGTTCTGGGGGAGGGCCTATATGCCTCTCTGTCGCGGCCACGAGGTGGTCGGTCTGCCGTATTGTGCGCTGGTGATGAAGGTTTATATGCCTCGTCCTCTAATCAGGGGAGCAGCTTGCGTTTTGGGTAGCTTTTGGAGGGGCGTTCAAGTTCATGCTCTTCGGCCGAGAGGACCTCGGTCCATCTGTCGGCCAGCAGGTCTTGATCAGCTCGAAGCTGTTGCTGCTTTTTCTTTAGGATGTTCGCCGTGGCCATTAGCTTGCGTTTAAAACGCTCTTGTTCGACGGGATCCTCGGGCACGACGAATTCGTCGTCGTTGAGGCTTGCTTCGTCTCCGGAGGGAGGCATGTAATTATCATCCTCTACCTCTTCGTCTGCCGCTCTCTCTTGAGGGCTGGCTTCTCCGTCCTCCTGTGCTGAATCTTGCTGGAGGGGGTTATCTTTGGCACTCTCTGGGGTGTTATTGTCTCCGGTGCTGGAATCTCCATTCTTGCTGTGGCGGGATTTAGAGCGGCGCCGCTGACATGGGCGCTTGGGCTGTTTCTTAGAAGAATCTGCCTCCGCTGCTTCTTCGCCTTCCCATCCTTTGGGATGTCCACCATGTATATGTCGTATGACGAGGTGGTCTTCCAGTGCCCCGTTGGCACTGGTTCTTGGTCGTCTCCGGCATCGTCATCCATACCGTCGATGTCTTCGGAGTCGTAGTCTAGCATGTCGGTTAGATCGTCGACAGTGGCTACAAAGTGGGTGGTGGGTGGGCTTTGAATTTCTTCGTCGTCTGCATCCCAACCATCCTAACCGCAGTCCAGCCAGGGCTCTCCTGATAACGAGAGATACTTTAGCGAATCCAGGATGTCACCAAAGGGTGAGTGCTGGAAGATGTCCGCAGCGGTGAACTCCATGATCGACGCCCAATCGGATTCGATTGACAGGGGCGCAGGAGGTTCGGAGTCCAGCGAGGAGTCCGGCACCTCGGAGTCATGAGCTTTGCAAAGGACAAGGTCAGTATTTGGCTCCATCGCTGTAGAAGTTACAGCCCCCGAGGCGGTGTCCAGCCACCTGTCCTCGATCTGGGTGGTCGGCTCCGAACTATGGGTCAGAGCGGACTCATGTGCGGCCTCCAGGGTACTGTCCAGTGGCAGAGCTAAATCATGCCCATCGTGACAGTGCGGCGCGCTCGGCTGTGGCTCGAATCCATCGAAGATCAAGTCTCCACGGATGTCAGCCGTGAAGTTTAGGCTTCCAAACCTGACCTGATGGCCAGGGGCGTAGCTTTCGATCTGCTCCAGGTGGCCAAGTGAATTGGCCCGTAGTGCAAAGCCGCCGAACACGAAGATCTGTCCGGGGAGAAAAGTCTCACCCTGGACTGTGTTGTTGTTGATTGAAGAAGCCATTGAGCCTATCGGTGACGACACAGAGGAACTCTCAATGAAAGCACTAATGTCGGTGTCAAAACCGGCAGATCTTGGGTAGGGGGTCCTGAACTGTGCGTCTAGGCGGATGGTAACATGAGACAAGGGACACGATGTTTTTACCCAGGTTCGGGCCCTCTCGATGGAGGTAAAACCCTACTCCTGCTTGATTGATATTGATGATATGGGTAGTACAAGAGTGGATCTACCACGAGATCAAGGAGGCTAAACCCTAGAAGCTAGCCTATGGTATGATTGTTGTAATGGTTGTTCGTCCTACGGACTAAAACCCTCCGGTTTATATAGACACCGGAGAGGGCTAGGGTTACACAGAGTCGGTTACAATGGTAGGAGATCTACATATCTGTATCGCCAAGCTTGTTTTCCACACCAAGGAAAGTCCCATCCGGACACGGGACGAAGTCTTCAATCTTGTATCTTCATAGTCTTGGAGTCCGGCCGATGATGATAGTCTGGCTATCCGGACACCCCCTAGTCTAGGACTCCCTCAACCGTCCCGACGGAGAATGGCGACAAGCTCACGCCTACCCAAGGCAGAGGCTTTCCTGGATTCCTTTCCGGCATGCATGCAAGGTACATGAGGATGATTACCATCACAGGTATACTCATTTCCAACAACATGGAAATCACTAATATGCATCCATGCAAATGATCATATCACATGGAATAACAAGTCCTTCGAAATGAGGTGGTGTTATAAACGTGTCAACAAACACACCAAAATATTATGCCGGGGTTCAGAATGCTTGCCTTCAAGGTGTGGAGAGGTGGGGGTGCTCTCCAAAACTTCTGAAAGCTTTCTGCCTCTCTCGAAAATCCTATTTTGAAAATATTGGAATTAACATACAATTTCAAAACAGCACAAAAAAGGTGTTTGAAATTTTTTCAAATAAATCTTAAAATAGACTAGACAGAATTTGAGAGATGTAGAAAAAAGAATCAATTCATTTGAAGTTATATTTAAAAGATATAGCCAGTTAAACATTTGGTCAAAATCTGTTTTTAAAAAAATTAGAAAAGGAAAAACGGTTCAAACGGGATTACGCTTTCGCGCAGAGGAGACGTACTTGAGATTTTACGCCTCCACTTATCCAGCGTGGACCGCGCGGGGAGTCACTGACAGTGGGTCCAGGGGGCCCACTAGTCAGGTTTGACTAGTCCCCACTCCCTCCCCTTCTATGCCCGAGCAGAGGCGGGACATCCGGCGATCGTCGCCGGCGAACGGAGGTTCCTCGCGGGCATCCGAGTGCAGGGATGGATCCGCCACTCCTAGGCGGTCCTCCCGGTGGTCGTAGGGTCGCCGGGGGTGGAGGGAGTCGCCGGCGGCGAGCTCCGCGGTGGAGGGGAGGCTTCGGTGGATTTGGGGATTCCGACCATGGTGGTTCCTAGCTGTGTCTGGGAGGCTAGGCGGCTCCACGGGTTCCAGTGGAGTCGGATGGTGGCATTTGGAAGGGCAGGGGAGGTCTTGGTGCGTCGGAACTGACCGGGATGACGCGGCGGCCGAGCTGACCGGAGAGGTTGAAGACGACCTCCTTGCTTCGATTGACAACTAAGAGGGTACGAGAAGGACGACGTGAAGCTGCCTGGGTGGTCGGAGGAGTCCGGGGACCTCCCTTTATAGCACGTCCAAGTTGGTTCGCGGCGGCCGTGGATAAGCTCGCCGGCGAACCGTCCTACTATACTGCAGGGCGACGTGGCGGTGGCTGGCCCGCTCCAGGAGCTACCGACGAACGCTCCACTGTCGAAGGAGGTGAGCTGGCGCGCTGCAGGGGGCGAGGAGGCGGTCGGGGCTCTTGGCGCGACGTGGCGAGTGGGAAAGGATCAGGATGAGCTCGGGGAAGCTTCTCCAGGGGCGCGCTGGCTCGGACGCGAGCACGTGCAAAACGCGTGCTCTGCTCGCGCTCCAGGCGTGCACGGCGACTGTTCGACGAAATGCCAGGATGGCTCAAACTGCTAGAGAGCTAATGCAAATCCACATGCCTGGGTGAGAGATCGTTAGCAGGCTACTTGACAACTTGGTTTGGACATATGGGAAAGTGCACAACACAAACTTACAATCATGCCAAATCTGTCCATGCACACAGGGGGTGTGACAAAATGCCAGAGGCATCTAGGCAGGTCTTGGAGTGGTCAAAAATCTCAGATGGTGGTCTCGTTAGGTGAATAAAAGGGTGGTGAGGTTAGTTGGCGAAATACAGAAACTTGTTAGTGCAAGTTTTGCAAAAACTCAATTCTGGACAGGAGACAAATGGCATCACTTCATGAACCAAAAATGATCCAATGGGTGCATGCTCCTGGACATAGGGGTTTAGTATGGAGGACTACAAGTAGGTAAAAGAATCATGGATAATGGAGCAACTTAAAATATAGTTGCTGTACAAATCATCAAGTTGAACCAGAGTGGAAAAGAGGTTGATTCACTCAAATTTTTCAAGGGACAACACTGGGTTTTTTCAAAAAGTTAATTAACATACTTATATTGACATCCCAAAATTTGGGTGGAAGTTTTAAAGAAATATTTAAATAGGTTGTAGTGTAAAAGTGCCCACTGGACCAGATTTGAAAATTTGGGATAGAGCTCAAAATATTAAATGAAAGAAATATCTCTTTGCATAAAAGTGATTTAGAAACATCACATGACATCTCCATATTTTGGTGGGATTTTCAAAAGGTTTTATCAAATGGTTGTAGTTCAAAAAGGACCACAAACCATGGAAAAACCATTTTTAAAGGAATAAAGATCAGGGAAATAATTTTATAATTAATCCCTCTGATAAAGGAAAAGTTTTATTTGTGAGGGTAAGAGAGTCCAATAAAATTGAGAAGTATTTCACTTGAGGTAAAAACTCCATGATGATAAGAAAGGAAATGTTTCAAAAATCAAAAGTGAGTCTAGAAAATAAGAGTTTTAATTTCCTGGCAAAATTTTAATCAACAAAACAAGGTTAAAATTTCAGGGTGTCACAACACTACCCCCCTTAAAAGAAAATCTCATCCTCGAGATTTGTTAAGAGTTGTTTTGAAAATATCTTTCCTGTGAGCTGGAACCAAAAGATTTATTCATAGCATAAACTTGCATCGTCGAGGTTGGCAGCCACGCCCGGGATAAAAACATGCTATCGCACATCAACATACTCATTCATGGCTACTATTAAAAACAGGAGCGCACAAGCAAACAACATTTAATTACGGTGACACAGGGTCACAAGATTACGAGGCGAGGTCATTCTAAGACTCGGTATCATTCGAGCGATTTTAGTCTACCTCGTTCATATCTAAGCGGGCTTGCTTCGTGGATGTCGAGGTTTCTCCATGGTTTTCACCGTCGTGATCTGCTGGAGGGGGTTGAGGGGCTACAGGGTCGGGGTAGCGATGATGACCATCTCGGGGATTGTTGGCCACAATCCCGTGGGAGCGTGTTCCCAAAAGGCGACGAAGCACTTCTGGGGTCATCAAGGCATTTTGGTTGCTGGCCGGGACTGTGCTGTGTTGAGGCTAGCGTGCCCTTTTATGGAAAAAGGGAACGGAGTCTTCCTTCGCACACTTGCGAATAGGACAGATTATTTGTCGGTCACTGGCGCGTGATCGACAGGCTAGGCTGATAGGTTGGGCACCGACTGCCAAAAGTGTCGGGGTCACTATATGGCTATCTTGCACGGGAAGCTTGGCTGGGTTTTGGCTAGGGTCTAGTGGGTTGGTTTTTCCTAGGTTTTTTGACCTGGCTAAGATAGGATTAGCCAATGGTCAGCCTGGCTCTGATACCAAGTTTGTCACGACCGGTTTTCCGGGTATTAATTTCCAGAAAATGGTCGTTGTGCTCACCAGCCCTAGGATTACTTTAGCTAATGAGGCACCAAATTGGTACAGAAATTCCAAGCAAAAATACAAAATATATAGTACAAGACCATTCTGGCCTATGAGTACAACAAGTGATTTCTAGAGGTAGATGGCGGAAGCGGTTTGAGGATCATCGGTGTCTATGGGACTCCATTTCCCAACAGGAATAGCTGACCAGGTTAACTCCTATCTTCACGAGGCTGCTATCATCATTGCTTAGGTTCCGTGGCTGTCATCGCGTCGCTCCTCTCCAAGCAAGAAATCTAGCCAAGACAATAGCCAGGGACAAGCCAGTGAGTACTTTGAATGTACTCGAAAACATTATGAACACGGGTATAATATAAATGATAATCTTGCACTGAACTATTCTATGATCACATCGTCGGTCATAAAATAAAATCTCTTATGCATGCAAGCTAGTTATTTATATGCAACATGAATATGCAATAATGGGGTAGCCATAACATGCACCGATCGGGTGTCTGAAGCGACGCCTCGAAAGGGCCATGATATGAAGCCTTCCTTACTCGGGCGTCTAAGCGACACCACATAAAGGGCTTATAAAGAAAAATAACCAGCATTCCACAGTCGGGCGTCTGAGCGACACCACATAAAGGGCTTATAAAAAAAATAACAAGCATGCCACAGTCGGGCGTCGTAGGGACACCACATAAAGGGCTTATAAAGAAAATAACAAGCATGCCACAGTCGGGCGTCTGAGCGACACCACATAAAGGGCTTATAAAAAAAATAACAAGCATGCCACAGTCAGGCGTCTGAGTGACACCACATAAAGGGCTTATAAAGAAAATAACAAGCATGCCACAGTCGGGCGTCTGAGCGACACCACATAAAGGGCTTATAAGAAAAATAATCACAATGAATATCCAGGAGGTAGAACTGTCCCAGGGATACTCAATAGTTCAAATAATATAAAGGGGTTAGTCCATAATAATAATCATCATAATCATCACAAGTCACAAATCATGATCCAAGTCCTGGTTTAGTAGTTTCTCCTCCGAAGACCGACACTAAGACCGACACTTGACCCATCCCAGACTGTAGTCCTTAACCATGGACGCGGCTATTCGAATAGGTTTAATCTCTGCAGAGGGTGTACTCTTTACCCACGAGAAACGGATTCCTTTAGTCCATCAAGACTAATTCTGTCTACGGTCTTTTAAATGAAAACACACCTGACTTGCACACACCAGCTTAACTTACTGGTGTCTGGAATCACCCACAACACTGTTAAGCAAAACTCTAAGTGGGTAGGCTACAACCTCGATTAGCATGGGATCACAAAATTTATACCGCGCGCAAAACCGGGGAAGCTGCCCCCTCGGCTACAACCGAAACACCCATGCCCCCTGACTAGATGACTGGCTTTAATTCAAGGCCTTGGTACCCTCATCCCGGCCCCTCTGTACGGTGTGTGCTAGAAAGGGGTTGACAAATTACTGAACCGTACCCTACTTGTGGCAGGGACAAGTGGTAGTACAAAACAAGTGTGGGGGTTACTGGAACAAGACTCGATCTATGGTCGACTCAGGAGGTTTACAATTTCCCTGCATGACATGAATAACAAATATATTTCAACCAATACGATCAACACTCATTATATCTTACTATGCCATACCGGACATAACTGTCCAGACGGAGACCGGCGACAAGCTCACGCCTACCCAAGGCAGAGGCTTTCCCGGATTCCTTTCCGGCATGCATGCAAGGTACATGAGGACGATTACCATCACAGGTATACTCATTTCCAACAGCATGGAAATCACTAATATGCATCCGTGCAAATGATCATATCACATGGAATAACAAGTCCTTCAAAATGAGGTGGTGTTATAAACGTGTCAACGAACACACCAAAATATTATGCCGGGGTTCAGAATGCTTGCCTTCAAGGTGTGGAGAGGTGGGGGTGCTCTCCAAAACTTTTGAAAGCTTTCTGCCTCTCTCCAAAATCCTATTTTGAAAATATTGGAATTAACACACAATTTCAAAACAACACAAAAAAGTTGTTTGAATTTTTTTCAAATAAATCTTAAAATAGACTAGACAGAATTTGAGAGATGTAGAAAAAAGAATCAATTCATTTGAAGTTATATTTTAAAAGATATAACCAGTTAAACATTTGGTCAAAATCTGTTTTTTAAAAAATTAGAAAAGGAAAAACGGTTCAAACGGGATTACGCTTTCGCGCAGAGGAGACGTACTTGAGCTTTTACGCCTCCACTTATCTAGCATGGACCGCGCGGGGAGTCACTGACAGTGGGTCCAGGGGGCCCACTAGTCAGGTTTGACTAGTCCCCACTCCCTCCCCTTCTCTGCCCGAGCAGAGGCGGGACATCCGGCGATCGTCGCCGGCGAACGGAGGTTCTTCGCGGGCATCCGAGTGTAGGGATGGATCCGCCACTCCTAGGCGGTCCTCTCGGTGGTCGTAGGGTAGCCGGGGGTGGAGGGAGTCGCCGGCGGCGAGCTCCGCGGCGGAGGGGAGGCTTCGGTGGATTTGGGGATTCCGGCCATGGTGGTTCCTAGCTGTGTTTGGGAGGCTAGGCGGCTCCACGGGTTCCAGTGGAGTCGGATGGTGGCGTTTGGAAGGGCAGGGGAGGTCTTGGTGCGTCGGACCTAACCGGGACGAGGCGGCGGCTGAGCTGACCGGAGAGATTGAAGACGACCTCCTTGCTTCGATTGACGACTAAGGGGGTACGAGAAGGACGGCGTGAAGCTGCCTGGGTGCTTGGAGGAGTCCGGGGACCTCCCTTTATAGCACGTCCAAGTCGGTTCGCGGTGGCCGTGGATAAGCTCGCCGGCGAACCGTCCTACTGTACTGCAGGGCGACATGGCGGTGGCTGGCCGGCTCCAGGAGCTACCGACGAACGCTCCACTGTCGAAGGAGGCAAGCTGGCGTGCTGCAGGGGGCGAGGAGGCGGTCGGGGCTCTTTGCGCGATGTGGCGAGTGGGAAAGGATCAGGATGAGCTTGGGGAAGCTTATCCAGGGGCGCGCTGGCTCGGGCGTGAGCACGTGCAAAACGCGTGCTCTGCTCGCGCTTCGGGCGTGCACGGCGACTGTTTGACGAATTGCCAGGATGGCCAAAACTGCTAGAGAGCTAATGCAAATCCACAGGCCTAGGTTAGAGATCGTTAGCAGGCTACTTGACAACTTGGTTTGGACAGATGGGAAAGTTCACAACACAAACTTACAATCATGCCAAATCTGTCCATGCACACAGGGTGTTTGACAAAATGCCAGAGGCATCTAGGCAGGTCTTGGAGTGGTCAAAAATCCCAGATGGTGGTCTCATTAGGTGAATAAAAGGGTGGTGAGGTTAGTTGGCAAAATACATAAACTTGTTAGTGCAAGTTTTGCAAAAACTCAATTCTGGACAGGAGACAAATGGCATCACTTCATGAACCAAAAATGATCCAATGGGTGCATGCTCCTGGACATAGGGGTTTAGTATGGAGGACTACAAGTAGGTAAAAGAATCATGGATAAAGGAGCAACTTAAAATATAGTTGCTGTACAACTCATCAAGTTGAACCAGAGTGGAAAAGAGGTTGATTCACTCAAATTTTTCAAGGGACAACACCGGGTTTTTGCAAAAAGTTAATTAACATACTCATATTGACATCCCAAAATTTTGGTGGAAGTTTTAAAGAAATATTTAAATAGGTTGTAGTGTAAAAGTGCCCACTGGACCAGATTTGAAAATTTGGGATAGAGCTCAAAATATTAAATGAAAGAAATATCTCTTTGCATAAAAGTGATTTAGAAACATCACATGACATCTCCAAATTTTGGTGGGATTTTTAAAAGGTTTTATCAAATGGTTGTAGTTCAAAAAGGACCACAAACCATGGAAAAAACCATTTTAAAGGAATAAAGATTAGGGAAATAATTTTATAATTAATCCCTCTGATAAAAGAAAAGTTTTATTGGCGAGGGTAAGAGAGTCCAATAAAATTGAGAAGTATTTCACTTGAGGTAAAAACTCCATGATGATAAGAAAGGAAATGTTTCAAAAATCAAAAGTGAGTCCAAAAAGTAAGAGTTTTAATTTCCTGGCAAAATTTTAATCAACAAAACAAGGTTAAAATTTTGGGGTGTCACAGGGGTGGGACGACACAACCACTCGACCACCCGGGCCTGGAGCCACTCCATCGACTCGTCCCGCGAGTTCATCGTGGGGATGGATTGCTAGCCCCGCACTTAGCTCCGGCTCCCAGACTCCTTCCCGGAGGAGATGGCGGACTACGCGCCCCTAGGCCTGTGGCTGCAGCCAGATGGATGTTTCAACGACTCTACCTAGGTGGCAACAAAGTTCACCTCCTCCGGCTTCATGGTCCTGAAGTGGGGGTGGCAGTCATTCGCCCTCGCCCATGGCTTGAAGGAGGGGCATTTCCTCGACTTCAGGTACGATGGGGCCGCCATGCTCTTCATGAAGATCTTCGGGGTCACCGGCTGCCGTCTGGACTGCTGCATGGAGTGAGACAGCAGCAGCCGTTGTAGTCTCTCCGGCGATGGCAGCGGCCGCAGTAGCAGTACCTCCTCCGGGGGAGTGGAAGCAACGACGACTCTGACGACTCCCCATGCCCCCGCGTCAAAAAGGAGGACTCCAACTAGGCGTAGGTGGCACATGAGTCGGTGCCCTGGGGGTGGCGTACTTCGCGAGGAGGTTTCCTTTTGTTTTTTACATTCTTGTATCAGAACGGCATGGGCCTCATGGGGGCGTGTAAGAAACTCTGGCTCTTGCACCTTATCTTTAAAGGTTTGGTGGTTCCCGATTAAGTTGGATCATGGCGCTCCTCGTTTAGACTTGGACCCTTCTTCATGGTCGCATTAGTGCTCTGCGTTGCTAGGACCCAGCCCCGAGCAATCCTCAGTCGTTGCTGGTATGCCAGGTCGCGATGCCTGGGACAAGGCCAGGAGGTGAGAGGCCCGAGGTCCAGTAAGAGCTCCTGAGGCGGGATGCTGAGGAGGTCCCCCTTGACGCGCAAGCAGCTCACGCGAGAGAAGAGGCTTCCACCTCGGACGAGGTCGCGGAAAGAAGGAACACTATCAAAAGATCATCAAGCCGCACGAGGTGGTCAACTTAGCTCTTTGGGGTGCAACATGGATCAGTCGTGGCTTGTGGGAAGTTCTCGTGACGTGAGGACGTGTCTCCTCGAAGTTTGGCTTTCTGTATGTGTTCTATCTACAATAGGTCAAGGCAGGGCCCATGAGGGGTGCATGAAAAATTGATGCCCTTCGTGTCTTAACCAATGCCTTCGCGGTTAAATTGCGAATCTCCTCCCCATGCTTCCTCGCGAGACTTGCCTCTCTTTTTCTTGCTTGCCAAAATGCTCTATGTCCTTAGGTCCGGACCCTCGAGTGAGGCTCAGCCGCCGCTGGTATGTCAGGTCACGATTCCCAGGACAAGGCCATGGGGTGAGTGGCACGAGATCCAGTGAGAGCCCCGGGGGCGTGATGCTCTGGGAGCCCCCCTTCGACGTGCAAGTGACTTACGCAAAAAAGAGGCGACATGCTTCACCAGGGGCGTGGGGAGAAGGAATTCCAACCGGCAACGTCATGCCTCGTGAAATGGTTGCACTTAGCTTTTCGTGATTGGTGGCGTAGGCCGGACTGTCGCCTGCTCGAAGCTGGGCCTTGTGAGGCGATGCAAGGTACTATCCATACTACGTCTGAACGTCTAGCTCCTGAAGCCGTTGCATGTTGATAGGTTACAAAGTATAGGGGGCGACACACGCTTGCTGACCTACTCGTGATTGTTCTGTGAGGAGACAAGGCACTAAGGAACTGGTGAGGTGACATGCACGGGGCCAGCCCGTGAGTCAAAGCTCGATCGCTTAGGTTTATCAGCGTTGTAGGGACGGTCTCAAGCATAGGCGTCATGCCAATAGCCCCCTGAAAGTGCAACTAATCCCCAGGTGGTTTTGGTAATTCATAATAACATATAGCTCATTGAACTAATATCCATTCAAGTTAAATATTTCAGAAAGTTCAATGATTGGCATGCCATGGACTAGAGATGTGGACCCCTCAAAATGCTAAGGACAAAGACTGGCAAAGGCTCAAGACTCTTCATTTTCATTTTAGTGATCCAAGATCACATTGAGTCCATAGGAAAGCCAATACTATTAAAAGGGGATGAGGTGTTGCTTAAGGGTCTACTTGCTCAAAGTGCTTAGTGGTATTGCTCCAAAGCTCTCAATCACTTTCTCATTTCCACATATGTCCAAAACCTAAATTCAAACTCGGCCCCACCGATTTGATCTGGCGCCACCGTGTTCATTTGACCTAGCCACTGCCAGAAACCCTAAACAATCTAGTCTCACCGAGATGGCCTTGCAAACTCTCTGTTGCCTATTGTAATTATTTCGGTCTCACCGAAATGTGCAATCTGTCCCATCGAGTTTGCTTGACCAACTCTCTATTTGCTCATTCCTGAAATCGGTCTCACCGAGTTCATGCAATCGGTCTCACCGAGATGAGATTTTGCCCTAACACTAGCACATTGGTCCCACCGAGTTGATCATGTCGGTCCCATCGAGATTCCTAACATTCACATTTTGAACTACATCGGTCTCACAGAGTTCTTCTATTCGGTCTGACCAAGTTGGTTCAAATGTGTGTAACGGTTGGATTTTGTGTGGAGGCTATATATACCCCTCCACCCCTTCTCCATTCAAGGGAGAGCCATCAGAACGTGCCTACACTTCCACTACTCATTTTCTGAGAGAGATCCACCCACTCATGTGTTGAGACCAAGACATTCCAATGCAACCATAAGAATCTTGATCTCTAGCCTTCCCCAAGTTGCTTTCCACTCAAATCATCTTTCCAAGACTATCATTTGAAGCACAAGAGCAAGGAGTTCATCATCATCACACCATCTATTACCTTTTGGAGAGTGGTGTCTCCTAGATTGGTTAGGTGTCACTTGGGAGCCTCCGACAACATTGGAGTTGAACCAAGGAGTTTGTAAGGGCAAGGAGATCCCCTACTTCGATAAGATCTACCCGAGTGAGGCAAATCCTTCATGGGTGATGGCCATGGTGGGATAGACAAGGTTGCTTCTTCATGGACCCTTCATGGGTGGAGCCCTCCGTGCACTCGCACAACCGTTACCCTTCGTGGGTTGAAGTCTCCATCAACATGGACGTACGATAGAACCACCTATCGGAACCATGCCAAATATCTCCATGTCTACATTGCGTTTTCCTTCTCCAAACCCTTACTTTTACATTCATATGCAATGTTCTACTTTCCGCTTCTACACTCTTAGAATTGCATGTGTAGGTTGATTGCTTGACTTGTGATAGTTGCTAAAATCTGCCAACACTTAAAATTGGGAAAATGTTAGATTTTTATTTGGTCAACTAGTCTAATCACCCCCCCACTCTAGACTCACTTTCGATCCTACAAGTTGTATCAAATCTTTGGTTTCCATTTGCCTTAATTTCCATAGCTTTGGTGATCATAGCCTTGGTTTCACAACCTAGGAGAGTATGGCGTCTAGCGAGAGAAATTACCACAATAGAGATCCTTACTTTGATGGTACTGATTTTGCTAGTTGGAAACATAAGATGAAAATGCATATTATTGGTCATAACCCTACCATTTGGGTTGTTGTGCGTATTGGCTTGCAAGGTGAATACTTCAAGGATGGAACAGACCGGATCGTGAATCATTTGCGGAAGAATTGAAGATGTTTCAATACAATGCTCAAGTTTGTGATATTATTTTTAACGGATTGTGCCCCGAAGAATTCAACAAAATCAGCCGTCTTGAGAACGCAAAGGAAATATGGGATACTTTGGTTGATATGCGCGAAGGTACCGAGTTCATCAGGGAATCAAAATTGGACGTGCTTCAAAGTCAACTTGACAAGTTCAAAATGAAGGATGGTGAAGGAGTCGCTGAAATGTACTCTAGGCTTGTTCTGATCACAAATGAGATTGCCGGCTTAGGAATGAAGAGATGATCGATAGATTCATCATCAAGAAGATCCTAAGAGCCTTGGATGGAAAATATGATGCCGTGTGCACGTTGATCCAAATGATGCCAAACTACAAAGATCTCAAGCCAACAGAAGTCATTGGTAGAATTGTTGCTCATGAGATGTCACTCAAGGATAAGGAAGAGCTTCACAACAAGTCTAGTGGTGCTTACTAAGCTTCGTGTGATGCTCCTACAACATCAAGTGAGAAACAAGTCTTCAATGAAGAATTGAGCTTAATGGTGAAGAACTTCAACAAGTTCTACAAGAGTAGAAGCAAAGAGAGAAGTTCCAAGTCAAGGTCCTCCAATGACAAAAGATCTTCTAGTCGTGATCGCAATTGCTACAATTGTGGAAGACCTAGACACTACTCTAGTGAGTGTATGACTCCCTACAAAAGAAGAGAAGACTCACCTAAAAGGAGAAGTAAAAGAGAGGAATCACCTCCAAGAGAGAGAAGGATTAGAGATGATTGTTATGAACGAAGACCCTCTCGTAGAAGCAAGGATTCGGAAAGGAAGGACAAGTCATCAAAGAGCTACACAAGACGAAGACATCAAACTCACGTTGGTGAACGGGTATCCGGTTCCAACTCCGATAACTACTCCGAGAGAAGTTATCACTCCCACTCCGAGTATACTCAAGATTAAGGTGTTGCCGGTCTTTCACTTGTGTCATCCAACTCCTATGACTTATTCGACTCACCAAATGAAGGAATTGGAAGATGCTTCATGGCTAAAGGCCCTAAGGTATCACACACCGAGTATGTTGATTTCAATAGTGATGACGATGAATTGCTAGGCGATGATGATTTACTTGTTGACAACACTAGTGATGAAAACTATGATGAAAATACTATTAATCATGCTAATCAAGATAAAATGAATGACAATATAAGAAGGAGACTGAATGTTTAACTAAAGAACTAAACACTCTTAAGTTAGCTCATGAAACTACTTTAAAGGATCATTGAGAGCTTTTAAAAACTCATGAGAAGCTACGCTTTGAGAAGCTCAATTTAGAGCAAGATCATGGGTTCTTAAAGGCAATCAATGATGATCTACGAAATAAAAGTTCTTCTTACATTACCAAGCGTTGACTCTTATCTACTTACATGCCACAAGTAAAATCTAGCAACAAGAGCAAGAAAGATTCTTCTTCTAGTAGTAACAATAATCATGCTAAATCCAATATTGTTGCTTCTAGTAGTTCTCTCGATTCCACTAATGATTCTCTTAGCCAAGTTACACTTGAGAAAGAAAATAGCTTATTGAAGTGAATTATAGAGAAAGGTGTTTACAAGAGCCTTGCTGGAAGTAAGCAATTTGAGGAAATTGTATGCAAGCAAGGAAAGCACCAGAAGAATCAAGGTGTTGGTTTTGAACGCAAGTTCAATGCCAATGGAGTTGACTGGGAAGAAGATCAGTACACCAAGAGTAAGTTTGTTGCTCAACAAGAGAAGTATGACCGTAATTCTTTCAAGGGAACACAAGCTCAAGATGATCTTCCACCACAAGACCACAAGCTAAAAGGCAAGGACAAGCTTCAAGAAGAGATTGATTCATTTGAAGAATCTCCAAAGGCCTTGGTCAAGTGGGTTCCCAAGACTACAACAAGTTCTACATCATCAAGTACGACTACAACTCCAAGGATTCCCATCAAGTTGATGTGGTTCCCAAAGAAGAAGAACTAGAGAGTTCTTGAGGGTGACTCCGCCAATATACTTCACCTATATTCATTTTGGCAAGGACAAGTGCAATCAACTTCCATATCTTGCACTAGTTCAAGGAGTCACAAACCCTCTTGTTTGGTAAGACAAGGGACAAGGTAACCTAATGCTTTCATGGACATCATCATATGTGTATTTCACTCTATGTCTATGGATATCCTTATGTGCTCCTTGTGGGACTAACCCATGTAGGTATTGAAAGTGCAACTCACTCCAATGGATTGCTCCAAATGATCTAATCAACATTGAGCATCTACATCTTCAACATCTACATGAAGTCATCATCGACAAAACCCAAGGTTAGTTCATCCCTCTTAGGTGGGATGTCACATCTAGGGGGAGATTTGTTCTAAGAATTGAGTTAAAGCAACTCTAATGATGTGAACACAACAATGCTTTATGTAAAAGTGGTAACCCCACTTGTGATTAAACGATAACCTACGATCAAATGTTCTCATTTGACTCCTCAGTCAATATACTCATATATAGATGACCTAGTCATCGCCAGTTGCTTGATAGATGCTAGATTGTTTGTGCATGCTTTGCCACATATTTTATTTGCTATCTTATTGTGTGAGCATGTTGGTTGCATAATTTTGTCCATTCTAGGACATCCATTTGTTGCTTTGATTGTTTGGTTTTTCTGTTGCCAAATGGATGGACAAGAATGCCTAAGTACTCCCTCTAGATATCTATGATTTTCTCATCTAAAAATCTATTCATGCTACATCACAGAGCTTGAACAAGTCGAATTCGGACTCTCTGGGTGAGGAGAACTAGGAGCCACCAATCCATCAAGGGCTTAAGCTTCCAAAACCTCTAAATGCATCTCGGTCATACCAACTCACCACACTCGGTCTCACCGAATTCATTAAGTTGATCTAGGTTTTCATCTCGGTGCAACCGACTTGAACAATTCTGTCACATCGAGTTGCTGTAACTGCTAGCAGTTTTGCATCTCGGTGCCACCGAGTCGTTCCACTCGGTCACACCAATAATGACTGGGTATATATAACATGGGTTGAAATTTTGGAAATTCCTCCAAACCACTCATCCGCGCCCCCATCTCTACCGCCCCTTGGTCTCCGGATCATCTCCGTTGTCGCCAGTGTCCTCCTGCCGTTGGTCTCCATCGCTGTCAACGGAAATCCCACTGCCGTTGTCGCTGTAGCGAGTTCGTCGCCAAGTTAGGGTACGGACTCAACCTCTTTGTGTGTTCTCTTTTTTTGATTCTTGCACAAAGATCTTTGCCATTATTCTTACCACAAATGAGATCAATCTATCCACCGAAAAGTTGAATAGATTTGATGCAAAATATTAGAGTTAGGTTTCCGCTGAATCATCTTAAACCAACCGATCTGAGGATCTCGGTCTCACCGATTTGGCTCAGGCCATTGCACAAGTACAACTCGGTCTGACCGAAGCGTACTAATCGGTGTGACCGAAATCACTTACTTTGTGAAACCCTAGCATCTCGAAGTCACCGAACTGCATTTTGATCTGACTGAAATTGCAAGTTTAGATTCTATTAATGCTTCGATGTCACTGAGTTTGTCATATTGGTAGCTCCGAAATGCTTTCTACAGAAAACTAAATTTAAGTTTTTGTCTCAATATTTTTTGCAAAATAGTTGTGCTTTGTGATGCTCATCCACTCTACCTATGCCTATCTGTTCACAGGGATAATTTCAGAAATGTCAGAGGGCAGTGACAGCCAGAACAGGTCTGAGGAGCAAGTGAATCTCAGTGAGGGCACTAGTCCCTCCAATAGCAGTTATGAAGATGGTAGTGGAAGCACTCCAATCAACTTGCCTAAGGCTGCTACTAGGCAAAGGAAGAAGAGAACCTCGGAATCTGAGGATGAGGACTTTGTTGTTGATGAGGAGGTGACCTCAAAGAAGAAAGTGCTCAAGAAGGAATATGTTGCTGCTGCTGCCACAAAGCCTGGTATGCGAAAGAAAGTTCCTACTAAGAGGAATCCCATGTCAAAAGCCAGAGCCTCCACTCAGGAAACTGTGGAGTTCACTCTTGAACCAAGAGAAGAAGAGGCTGCTAGAGGAAAGAAGAGGAAGGAGAGAGTGAGGAAAACTATTGCCAGAGTCATTGGCAGATCATATATGATGAGGGACTCTAATGAAGAGGAGGAGGAGGAAGAGCCAGCTGCACCACCGCCAAAGACTTAGAAGCTCATGGGGGATGCCATCAAGTCTGGGCTGCTCCATCTAAGCCCAAGAAAGACCCCAATCCTCCAACTCAAGCTCAAGCTCCAAAACCTTCTGCACCCAAGAGATCCACCAGGAACATTTCTGCTACTGAGAAGAACAAGGCCCCAATGCCTGGAGTTCAAGAGGATGAAGAGCCACAAGTGCTCAGAAAGTTGAAGCCAAAGATTCCAAATCATAGTGATGATCATCCTGTTGCTAAGAACATGAAGGAAAGAAAGGATGCAGTTCTCAGATTGTGGAGATAGACTGATCCCTGTGCCACCAGGAAAAGGACTGCTGTAGATTATTATTTCCACAACAAGGAATAGCAGGACTTCTATGAGACTGTCTTGCTAGACAAGAAGCCTATTGTCAGTGATATGAGATGGGTTGACTGGACATACATCAATGACAATGAGGACTACTTCCCAGGTGTGCATGAGAGCTTCTGGGTGAATGAAGTCGATAAGTTTGTTGGTCAAAAGTTGACAAAGTGGAATGATGAAATGATTATGCAATTCTACTCCACTGCTCATTTCTATCCAGATGGCATCATCTGGAATAGTCTTGTACATGTTTGACAAGGAACCAGATATCAATCTACAATTTCTGAATGGGCCAAGTTGATCAATGCCCCCAAGGAAGATCAACATGACACAGATGTATATGCCAAGCCAAGGAAGGATCACAACTCCATGGCAAACATGTACAAGACTATTCCAGATGATGCCTTGGAGACTCACAAGCTTGGGTCCATATATTATCTGCTATCAGGATTGAACACCATCAACACCATCTTGAGGCACACTCTGTTGCCCAAGTCAGGAGATCATAGGATGATCCGTGGTCACTCCATAAAATTGCTCCATATGTTTGATGTGCCATACAACTTCAAAGTGATGACTTTGATTGTTGAGACAGTGAAGAACTGTAGCTGATCAGAAGAGATCATGTGGATATGCCCCTCACATACAAATGTTGGTCAACTCAAAGATGGGGACAGTGACATATATTCTTGATAAAGTGCATCTTCCCCTAAGGCCAGAATGTGAAGACAATGAGATTGTCATGGATGAACCTCATCCAACTAGTGCAGAAGCCCGAGAGACGAGATAGAGAGCAAAGGCTGCAAAAGCAGCAAAGGCAGCTAGTGTACCAGTGATGACCCATAAGTATAGGGGATCAATTGTAGCCTTTTCAATAAGTAAGAGTGTTGAACCCAACGAGGAGCAGAAGGAAATTACAAGTGGTTTTCAGCAAGGTAATATCTTTAAGTACTGAAATTGTAAGTAACAAAGTAGTTTGATAGCAAGATAATTTGTAATGAGCAAGTAACTATAGTAGTAGCAAAAGTGCAGCAAGGTAGCCCAATCCTTTTGAGTCAAAGGACTGGCCAAAACGGTCTCTTATAATAAGTAAAACGTTCTTGAGGGTACACGGGAATTTCATCTAGTCACTTTCATCATGTTGATTTGATTCATGTTAGCTACTTTGATAATTTGATATGTGGGTGGACTGGTGCTTAGGTGTTGTTCTTACTTGAACAAACCTCCTACTTATGATTAACCCCCTCGCAAGCATCCGCAACTACGAGAAAAGTATTAAGAAAGAATTCTAACCATAGCATTAACTTTTGGATCCAATCGGTCCCTTACGGAATAGCACATAAACTAGGGTTTAAGCTTCTGTTACTCTCGCAACCCATCATCTAATAACTACCCCACAATGCATTCTCTTCGGCCCAAATATGGTGAAGTGTCATGTAGTTGACGTTCACATGACACCACTAAGGGCATCACAACATACATACTATCAAAATATCAAATACATATCAAGTTCACATGATTACTTACGACATGATTTCTCCCGTGACCTCAAGAACAAAAGTAACTACTTACAAGTGATAAACATGCTCAAGATCAGAGGGGTACTAAATAGCATAATGGATCTGAACATATAATCTTCCACCAAATAAACCATATAGTAATCAACTAAAGATGTAATCAACACTACTAGTCACCCACAAGCACCAATCTATAGTTTCGGTACAAAGATTGAACACAAGAGATGAACTAGGGTTTGAGAGGAGATGGTGTTGTTGAATATGTTGATGGAGATTCCCTCCCCAAGATGGGACAGTTGTTGGTGATGATAATGACGATGATTTCCCCCTCCGGGAGGGAAGTTCCCCCGGCGGAATCGCTCCGCCGGAGCGTAAAAGTGCTCATGCCCAAGTTCCGCCTCGAGACGGCGGTGCTCCATCCCGAAAGTCCTCTCCTTATTTTCTAGGTCAAAATGACTTATATACCAGAAGATTGGCACCAGAAGTGGGCCGAGGGGAGCACAACTCACCAGGGCGCGCCTAGGCTCCCTGGCGCGCCCAGGTGGGTTGTGCCCAGCTGGTGGGCCCCCTCTGGTACTTATTTGCTCCCATATTCCTCATATATTCCATAAAAAATCTCCGTAAAGTTCTAGCTTGTTTGGAGTTGTGCAGAATAGGTGGCCTGACATAGCTTTTCCAGGAACAGATTTCCAGCTGCCGGAATTCTCCCTCTTTGTGTGTACCTTGCATATTACGAGAGAAAAAGGCATTAGAATTACTCCAAAAAGCTTTATTATGCATAAAAATGTCATAAATAACAGTAGGAAAACATGATGCAAAATGGACGTATCAACTCCCCCAAGCTTAGACCTCACTTGTCCTCAAGCGAAAACCAAAATCGAAAAACATGTCCACATGCTTAGAGAGAGAGGTGTTGATAAAAAAAATACGAACATAGACGCATCCCGTGAATTATTATAACAACAACAAACTTTAACATAAATTTTTTATCATAGTCTTCTCATGGATAAGTAAAAATTCATCACACTATCGAAGTATAAAGCATAAACTCTATTACAAACCAACAAACTATGTTCTCAGTCAACTTTGCAACTACAATTCATCATCTTTTTAGGAGGGGTCACATATCGGAGCCTTTAGGCAAGTCCACATACTCAACCATCATATAGCCTTCTATGATTTCTAACACTCAACGCATACACATGAGCAAAACGTTTCAACCGGACACATAGAAAGATAGGGGCTTATAGTTTCGCCTCCCAATGCACCTCAAGGGTGTTATCAACAATAATAATTCATGCCACCCATATTCAACTGGACATATGTGCCTAGATCTTTCCTCACCACATGGTGCTTGCCACAGGAGAAAAATAAAAAGGAACAGAGAGAAAAACTTTGACTCTTGCATAAAAACAAATACATAAAAGTAAAAGATAGGCCCTTCACAGAGGGAAGCAGAGGTTGCCATGCGCTTATTTGTTTGTATGCTCAACCCCTTAGCATTGGTGGAACCAGCGGGTGTGCCGGGTGTGCCGTGGTACACCTAGAAATTCTGAGATTTATTTATATAAATCACACTCATTGACTAATTCTATGACTATTGAGCCCACTGCCCAGGCCCACCTCATCCTCTCGGGTTCCACTGTGAGCGTGCGAGAAGAGAGAGAGGCGGAGCCGCATCACGCTTAGCCGCCGCCGCTCGCTGCTCGCGCTCCACCCTGCTGCTCCAAGCTCGCGCTCGGTCGCCGCCGCTTCCCGCTCGCACTTGGCCGCTGCCGCTCGGTTCACGCGCTTGGAAGCCGCCACTGGAGTTCCTTCCCGTCGCGGCCATCGCCCGTCCCGCCTCCCTGGCCGAGGCGCCGTGGGCGTCAAGCTGACCTAGACCAGACTGCCGCCGCTCTAGTCTCCGGAGGATCTGACCCATCTCCCGACGCTCGTCTCTCCTCCGGTGATTCGGTCCTTCCCGTTCTGGCGCTCTCCACCCTGATCGTGAGTTAGTGGGTGAGTTCTTGACCCGATGCTAGATCCCATTTGTTATACTGCAGCTCTGCCTTTGTAGTGTTGTTTCTAAATTTTTACAAAATATTGTTAGGCTGTTAGCAGAAGTGCAGAACATCAGCAGGCTGTGTTTTCTTAGTAATTGTTGTTTTGTGAACAAAAAAGTGCTCCAGAGGACTAGGGATGTGCCATTTTTTTCTAGTCTTGCTGTTTTGCTGACATTCTATTCTAAATATAGAAATGAAAATGAAAAGGAATGGTGACATCAAGTCTTTTTTCGGAATTATGAGGAAAAATCAAGGAAGGTTGCAGCCAAAGAGCAACCCAAACCTGATATTGATCCACCTTCAGTCCATTTGGATGCAGAGATTGACATTGATGTTAATCCACCTCCAGTCCATTCCGATGCATAGATTGAAATTGATATTGATCCACCTCCAGTCCATTCTGATGCAGAGATTGACATTGATATTGATGATGAAGCGCCACAGCAACCATCACCCCAACATCCACATGCAAGGTCATATAATATTCAAAGGCTTCCACCTGATCCAGGGGAAATAATTCCTATTTCGGAGTACAATGTTGATGATCAAGATGAAATTCGGAGATGGTACATTGCAAGGAATGCAGTCCAACCATATGCACACAACTTTAAAGTCAAGAAAATGTATGGTAAAAATTGACACTTCAACTTTGTTTGGTTTGAGAACTATAAATGGCTAGAATATAGTGTCAAATATGAGGCTGCATTTTGGTTTGTGTGTTATTTGTTCAAAGGCAAATCGAATGGGGGGGTGCTAAGGGTGATGCCTTTGTTAAAGGTGGTTGGAAAAGTTGGTACAGGCCTGATGCATTAGACAAACATGAGGGTGTTATTAACAGCATTCACAACAAAGCTCAAGATAAGTACAATTTATTTGTGGAACCCCAACCATCAATTAATAACATTATGGTGAGGGTGTGTAAAGAGGATTTACGTATGTACAAGGCTAGGTTAACTTATTCACTTAGATGCTTGATGTTTCTTTTGAACCAAGGATTGGCATTTCGTGGACATGATGAGAGTGAAGAATCTAGCAATAGGGGGAACTTTCTTGAACTTCTTAAATGGCTTTCAGAAAATGACGAAGAAGTTAATAAACATGTATTGAACATGCTCCTGGGAATTGCATCTTGACTAGTCAAAAGATACAAAATCAAATAACTCAATGTTGTGCGGCGCAAACAACTAAAAGAATTATTGAAGATGTTGGTGATGAACACTATGCAATACTAGCTGATGAGTCTATTGATGCATCTCATAAAGAACAACTTGCTCTCTGCATACGATTTGTTGACAAATCGGGTAGAGGATGTGAGAGGTTCCTTGGAGTTGTTCATGTTGCCAATACAACTTCATTGTCACTTAGGGATGAAATTCAAACTTTTCTTAAAGATCATCATTTGACTCCTAGTCAAATACGTGGGCAAGGATATGATGGGGCTAGCAACATTAAAGGGGATATTAAAGGGTTGAAAACATTGATGATGAAAGAGTCACCCTCTGCCTATTACATCCATTGTTTTCCACATCAACTTCAGTTGGTTCTTATAGATGTGGCAAAGGACAATGAACCATGTTTGTGGTTCTTTGATCATGTTTCTTACTTGCTCAATATTGTTGGAGTTTCTTGTAAGCGCCATGACATGCTTCGAGATGTTAGAGCTCAAAAGGTGTTGGAAGCACTTGAAATGGGTGAGATTGAAAGTGGAAGTGGGGTAAATCAAGAGACGGGACTAGCTAGACCTGGCGACACTCGTTGGGGGTCTCATTTTAAAACCATTATGCACATTGTTAGCATGTATTCCAAAATCCTTGAAGTACTTGATGCTATTGGAAAAGATCCTTCACAAAAATTGAGTGGACAAGAATACGTGGAGTTTCTCAAGCCTTTGAATCATTTGACTTTGTTTTCAATCTTCACTTGATGCTTGTTATTCTTGGCTATACAAATGAGTTGTCCAAATCTTTGCAAAAGAGAGATCAAGATATTGTTAATGCAATGACACTAGTTAGTTTGGCAAAGAGTAGAATGCAACACATGAGATCTGATGGTTAGGAAGAATTTCTTGCAAAGCTAACCCTATTTTGCAACAAACATGGCATTCAAGTTCCTTTGTGGGAGGATACTTATGAGCCTAATCGGAGATCACATCGGTATTATGAAGTACAAACAAATGATGATCGTTATAGAAGAGAAGTATATCTTGGTGTCATTGATCAAACCATTCAAGAGCTTGACAATCGGTTTGATGAGGTTAATACGGAGTTGCTTATTTTCATGTCAGCTTTGAATCCCCTCAATTCATTTGCTTCTTATTATGCACTCAAGGTAATGAGACTTGCTGAATTCTATCCCATGGACATATCAAGCACAGATTTGATAAAGCTAGAATTTCAACTTGCTAATTTTATTGATGATATGAGACAATATGATAGGTTTAGAAATTCAAGTAATATTGGTGATCTCTCTATTATGCTTGTTGCAACAAAGAAGCATGTTCTTTATAATTTGGTTTACTTACTCATCAAATTGATATTGATTTTATCGGTGGCAACAACAAGTGTTGAAAGAGTATTTTTAGGAATGAATCTAGTGAAAAGTAAGTTGAGGACTAGTATGAGTGATAATCGCTTGGTGACATTTATTGAACGAGATGTGTTCATGAAAGTAAGTGAAGATGACACAGTTGATGCTTTCATGGCAATGCAAAACTGTAGAGTTACCTAGTGATGTAATTTTCTACTTGTGCTCCTTTCATGTAAGACTATTCATATTGTAATTGAGCACATTTGAGGTATATTTTGTGAACTAAATTGTTGTGAGATTTGAATTGAGCTATTCATATTGTTTTTTTGCCATGTTTTGTCTGACACTTGGATTAGGTGTAACAAAAATTTAGAGTGTGCACACCCTTCATTTTATTGCTGGGTCCGCCGATGCCCCTTAGTGCAAAAGAACGTCACGTTGTATTGCCCCTTAGGATGGCAACCTTTATTATGCAGTCTGTCACTTTTATTCTTCACAATCACAAGTTCATACAACGCTCAATTTTCTCTTACACTAAATGATCTCACACTTTAGAAGCAATTTTTATGGCCTTATTGCACCGATGACAACTTACTTGAAGGATTTGACTCAATCATTAGGTAGGTATGGTGGACTCTTGAAACTAAGATTTAGGTTTAAGGGTTTTTGGATGCACAAGTAGTATCTCTACTTAGTGCAGAATTTTTGGCTAGCAAAGATGGGGGAAAGCACCACATGTTGAAGGATCTATGAAAATATAACTTATATGTGAATATGAACAAACATAAATCATTATGTTGTCTTCCTTGTCCAACGTCAACAATTTTGGCATATAATATTTTGATGGGGGCTCACAATCACAAAAGATTTCCAGGATAGTGTATTTATATGTGAATCTTCTCTTCCCTTATTAATTCTTTCATGAATTGCATCATTGATCAATGGTATGTTTGGCAATCTCTAATAAAATTTCCTACTTATACTTTTCACTACTACAGGATGCTGCTAACGCGACACTATGATTAGAGACCCTTCGACGAAACTGTGTGCGATGCAATAATCGTAAACGGTGGTGTAAAAAACCATCAAAAAGGTGCAAAACGTTTGTGATCACGGATGCATCAACCACGGTTCAGATTTTAGTTGCGTGTGCGATGTAGGGCATACGGTTCAGTCAATGAACTGTTTGCAATGAGGAGGAACAAAAGAAATGGGTGGCTAGATGAAGGTGTGTGTGATATACATCATATTGTTCACTCAGATGAACTGTTTGTGATTAGGCAACACAAAAGAAACAGTTAGCCAGGTCAAGGTGTGTGTGATATACAGCATACGGTTCACTCGGATGAACTGTTTTTGATTAGGCAACGCAACAGAAACGATTCAACCAGATCAAGGTGTGTGCAATGGAGGGCATACAGTTCATCCTGATAAACTATTTATGTTGAGCCAAGAGAACAGAAACGTTTCACATAAACAAGATGTGTGTAATACGCGGCAAACATCCAATTACATAGGTGGCTAATACACACATGACATTTCCACACACCAAAGTAAACTATTACATGCATAATTAACTAGGATAAACGATCATCTAATTATAATCTACTTCTTGTGCTAGCTCGATGTTCCTTCTATGCTAAGTTTACATCGATTGATGGCATTTTATGAACACGCCACCGTTTCCCGCCATTTCCTCACCGGTTTCCCACCACCCAGCGATATTGCGCATAAACCTAGGCGGCGTGCGACGCACGGAGGCAACAAGCGCAGCCTGTAGCACATCCACCTTTTCCAAGCATGCCAACCCACCAAAGTGCCGCCTCTACCATCAACCTCGTCGATGAGAAAAATGAGCAGGCTCCATGGCCCAACGAGGCCGAGGAGCTCCCCGGCAACGCGATGGACGACGCCGTGATGAGCGTCATCACCAAGGTTGAGCAGATCCTTGGCGCATGGCACTTCAGCACCACGGATCAAGATAGGCATGTCAGCACTGACAGGCTGCAGCTCGCTACACAACATGATCGATGGTGTGCCGTAGAGTAAGCTAGGTGTGTCTGTGCTGATAGGCTGCAGCTTGCCGCATAGCGAGACCATTGGAGCACCGCAGAGCGAGAGGCGCGGCACGCCACACAACAAGAGTGGATCCATCGGTGCTTTCCTGCTGTCGACACGGTGTCGCAGCTGGGTACACATCCCGTCAGTGCCCCCATTGCTCGCCAGGAGTGGGTAGAGGCCCTCTGTGCCATACTTGCACCAGAGGCCGGCCGCGCCGTACTTGCACTGGACGCCTGCCACGCCGTACTCGCCCTGTTCGCCTTGTCCGCGGCCCGCTCGATGCCAACATGCTGGTCGGTAGGGTCGACCGCCTCCTTGGCCCAGGTGTCCACCTAGGCGCAGTAGAGGAACATAGCCGTCGCATCCTCGAGCTGGTGATCTATGATGAAATAGCCAAGTTGGAGCTCGAGATCATGCTCCAGATGTACCGCGAACGTGTTGACCGCTTGGACAAACGCCTGCTCAAGTTCAGGCAGAGCTAAGAGCTACTGTAGGCAAGAGCTGTTGGTCATGGTCTCATGGACGCATTTTATTTTGTTCAGTCATTTCGACGTGGATAGCTATGTATTCACAGCACTCATAGTATTGCTCTCTTTATTGCTCGGTTTCAATGTGTGTAATCTGTTTTCCGTTCTTATATGTTCTGTTTCAATGTGTGTATATACGCTTTCCATTCTGCGTATGTGGATGATAACAGCTAGATTTAAATTAGTATACAAAATAGATAGAAAATAGAATTCATAATATATACATATATATTAATTGTTCATTAGTTCATCGCAGAATATATATATATATATATATATATATATATATATATATATATATATATAATCACATATACGTGATGATACTTAATTACTAGGTACAATGCACAAAATTGAAAACAAACAATACTAAAACTAATAGTCCCTCCTAGGGCCAGTATTCTGGCAGCTCATCGCCAGCAGCTCCCTGGTGCGCAGCGTCTTCCCAGTGCGGAGGCAGTACTCTGCCTCCTCCGCCTCGCAGCACTTGACGTACCGATCTGCCTCTTGCTAGCGGACGAGCGCGAACGATCTTGCCATTTTGTTGGGCGCCAACTAGAACTCCTCGTCGGTGGCATGCTGGAGCTTATCGTCCCACCTCCACGCAACGATGAGGCACCCAACGCCTTTGACCTTTGTCACAAAGTACCCGTCTTCGTACACCTCCTCCGCATGACGACGCGCCCGCCCCCAAAGCTCCGCCGCCTCCTTTTCCAGGCGGCATCATGGGATTCACAGGCCGCTTGGTACCTGGCTTCCTCCTCCGCCATCTCCTTCTTGAATGCCACTTGCCTGCCTTTCTCAGCCGGCGATAGCGACTTCCATAGACAGTGATTTTACTGGCCCCAAAACCAATCCAAAGTTGGGGGGTCCAGTGCAACCTCGTCCGGTGGAACATAGGGGTCCTCGTCGCTGCTATTCGAGTGAGCGTCCTTGGGGGGGGCGACTCCTTGTCGGCACGTGGGCAGACCGGTGGCGCCATGGCAGAGATTTGAGAGAGAGAGAGGGGGGGCGAGCGAGTGGAGGATGTAGATGAGAATGCAGGCGGGACGACGTGAACAAGGTAGTATTTATTGGCGGCCGGAATCTAGATCGATGGAACGGTACACACGCCGGTCGCCAGAATTTATGAGTACTGTAGTTTGAATTACACACGATTCCCGCAACAAAATCCATGTGTGAACATAATAGCTGATGGTTTCCAATACAGAATCGTGTCTGATTAATGACCCCCGCCACTCACCTACCAAACCTCGAGCCGCAAAATAGAGTGCCAATCTTGTGGGCGCGGGTTGTCTTGCCACATCTTTACATTTTCTTTTTTGAACACCAGATATTTACATCGTGTGATGATTTTTTAACTCACACACAAGTACACAAAAATATGATTTTTCAAACCGTTATGGTTAGCCGTTGCATGTACATGTAGTTCAAATTTGAATTACGGTCATTAAATGGATAGAAATCACTTAAATGTCTTTAAAAGGTCAAATGACCCCTAGAATTTTCCAAATTTTCACATGACAGTTGTAGTAATGCACGTTGAACGTACAAAAAATTTGAAGGCTGTAAGAGGAAGCTATCTCCCGTTCGTCATCAAACATGCATTGTTCCCTCTCGGAACCACGAGCCTTTTAGTGAGTTGCTCCGTTTGTGAGGGGTGTGTGTCCAAACTTTCGTCAAACAGGCCAATTTTTTTACTACATCATCTTGGTGGCATGACATTACATCAAGCAAGGTTTCATGTTTTCGGATCATTTTTTTAATTTTTTGGAATTAAAATGCCATGGCACTCCATGCATGTGCCCATGTTGTGAGACCAATATGTTTGAAAATTACTTCTAGTTTACTGCACATGAAATTATCACACAAGTACACAAATATGATTTTTCAAACTGTTATGGTTAGCCGTTGCATGTAGATGTAGTTCAAATTTGAATTACGGTCATTAAGTCGCTAGAAAATCACATAAATGTATTTAAAAGGTCAAATGTCCCCTGAAATTTTCCAAAGTTTCACATGATAGTTGTATTAGTGCACGTTAAATGTAGGAAAAAAATTGAAGGTCGTAAGAGGAAGCTATCTCCCGTTCGTCATCAAACATGCATTGATCCCTCTCGGAACCACGAGCCTCTAGTGAGTTGCTTCGGTTTGTGAGGGGTGTGTGTCCAAAATTTCGTCAAACATGCCAATTTTTGTACCGCATCATCTTGGTGGCATGATTACATAATGGGTCTAATGGGCCTGGGCTGGCGGTATAGCCCATTAGTCTTCGGGTTAATTAGAGATAAGGGTCGCTTGCTTAGGGGTCAAGTAAAGCCTTGCTTAAGAGTCAAGTAAACCTCTCTATATAAAGATAGGAGATGTATCAATCTAATCAAGCAAGAATTAAGAAGGAAATCCCTTCCCTCTTGCCAGGCCGTGGGCAAAAAGGCCCCCGTCCGGCCCTCTCGCGCCCTCCTTCTAGCAGCGCCATAACAATTTGGTATCAGCTAGCTTCGGTTCGATCATGTCTTCACCGCTGCCCAACCCGTCTCTCCCGCTACCGTTCACCTCGTCGCCTCCCGCAACCACCACGATCGCCGCCTCGCTCTTGCCCGCGCCGGGCTCCTCCGCCGTGCCCGCCTCCGCCGTCCTCACCCCGGAGGAGGTGTCCAGGGCGCTGCGGAGACCTAACCTAGGCGGTCCAGGAGATCCGCCTGTTCTTGGTTGGGTCCTACAGGTTGCACACGGCTGCGCCGCCCATTGCCGCCACCGTGCCGATGTGGCTGCCATGGTAGCCGCCGCACCAGGCGGCCTCCACTGTGCTCGCTGGGCCGCTGCAGCTGCGATCCACCTCCCCGTCCTGGCTGCAGTGGCAGCCGCCACTCCTGGCGGCCTCCGCTGCACCCGGCGCTTTGCTGCAGCAGCCGCTACAGCTGCCAGCCACAGCCACCACCGCCCCGCCCGGCTGCAGTGGCAGCCGCCTCTCCTGGCAGCCTCCGACGCGCCCGGGGCGACACCACAGCAGCCACCGCCGGTCAGCTCTGGCCCCGCATCGCCCGCGCCTGCGGGAGTCCCAATCCACCAGGTCCGGTTCCCGCCCTCGCCGCTTCTGTCTTGGATCGCTACCCGCCACGTGTTGGCAGCGGTGAGGCTGCAGGCTGCTACGCGCGGCCACCTAGCGCGTCAGCGCGTGCAGGGGATGCGTGGTCTGTAGCTGCCGCTCCTCCAAATTGCCCTTCGCTGCACAAAGGACCTCAATCTCGTCCTCTATGTCGGGGATCTTGGGCATGTGGTTTCCCCCATGGGTGGTGGGCATGCTGTTTTCCCCGCCGGCAGCGAACTCAAAGTCAGCGCCATCAGCGGTTGGGGGGTGCACCCCTCCTCGTCATTCTCCAGCGCAAGCCCTCCACTCTTCCCTGTGCGGTGCAGACGAATAGCCATACACATTCACTCCTTTTGTCCAGGTGGTGTCCATGGGATCCAGGTGGCTGTACACGTGCACGTCCGATGTGCGGATGGTGTCCACTTTTTGTTAAGGGGTCCAAAATAAAGCGTCCCAGTCCATTTCAGGTTGAGAGTAACTAAACAAGCCGAGATCTAAAAGACTTGTTTTTAGGTGTTAGGTTTGTGTTGCGTCGAGTCATGGTTATAAGTTCGTTAGGCTGTAGCTCGAGGACAAGCTGCATGTCCAGGTGGGGTGTTGTGTTAGAGTACGTAATGGGTCTAATGGGCCTGGGCTAGCGGTATAGCACGTTAGTCTTAGGGTTAATTAGAGATAAGGGTCACTTTCTTCGGGGTCAAGTAAAGCCTTGGTTGAGAGTCAAGTAAACCTCTCTATATAAATAGAGGAGATGTATCAATCTAATCAAGGAAGAATTAAGAAGGAAATCCCTTCCCTCTTGCCTGCCCGCGGCCAAAAAGGCCCCCGGTCGTCCCTCCCGCACCCTCCTTCTAGCAGCTCCATAACACATGACATTACATTAAGCAAGGTTTCATGTGTTTCTGATTATTTTTAATATTTGGTAATTTAAATGCCATGGCACTCCATGCTTAATTGTGTCATAGTCGTTAGACCAATATGGTTGAAAATTCCTTCAAATTTACTTCACATGGAATTAAATCAACACCAGTACACAAATATGATTTTTCAACCCGTTATGGTTAGTCGTTGCATGTACATCTAGTTCTAGTTTGAATTACGGTCACTAAATGGCTAGAAGATCACTTAAATGTCTTAAAAGGTCAAATAACCCCTGAATTTTCCAAAATTTGACATGAGAGTTGTATTAGTACTACAAATTTTCTTGTACATTTCAAACACCATCTATGGCCACTTTACTCCAAATTCGTCTTTCACAGCTAATAAAAAATATCTACAATGTCACACACAGTTGTTTTGTAGGAACCGTTTGCGATGAAAATTTCTGGGTCTATTTAAGCCTTCCTCCTTAAGCTTCATTCGCTCGTCTGCTCCAGTGCCAGCAACCCCCAATCCACGAATCCCAACCCCCATTCCAGCACTCCCTTCTTGCAAAGATGATGTCGTGGAAACGCTTCGTGAAGGCCCGTACGATGTCCGCGTCCCCCCTCCCGAGCGTCGGCGCCTGCGCCGAGAGCGTGGCCGCCTACGCCGAGAGTGCCGCCACATCCACATTGAGTGCGGCCAGTTCCGTCGAGAGGGCGTCTGCGGCAACCGACAGGGCAGTTGCAGCAGCTGAGATGGCTGCAGCTGCTGCTGCGACGGCGGCTGCAAACGCTGAGAGCGCTTGAGCTGCCATCCGTGCCGCCGATGTTGCCCTGGCCTGGGTCGAGGCCATCCACGCCAAGATCGAGGATGCACATGCCAAGATATTCCAGGCCACCTTAGAATCCAGCATGCAACCCACGTTCGAAAAGGCAGTGATGGCCATGGCGCACCTGCTTCCTCATGAGGTCGCCAAGCGGGAGCTGGAGATGCAGGAGGCGGCAGAGATCGAGGAGCGTCAGGAGGAGGAGTTGCGCGTGGCCGAGGTCGAGGAAGAGAAGAGTCTGTCCGTCAAGGAATCGGCGGTGGAGTACCAACGTGAGCTCTAGTGCAGCCACTACTACGAGTACTACAACCTTGAGGCGGCGCCGAGGACAAGGTCGATGATGCAGTCGACTTCAGCAGGGGGGACACGGTGTCCACTAACGGCGGCATGCCGCCAGGACAAGTCATCGATGTCTCATCTCACACCGGCGATGCATAAGCCGGCATGGCGGTAGATTTGTTAAAATTATGCGTACTTAGGCTTTGTTTTTAATGCTGGGCTTTTGTTAGAGCAATATTTAGCTCAACTGGCTCTGTTTAATTACTAAAATTGCTCGATTCAGTAAGTGTGGTATGTCTGCTGTACGCTCTTTTGTGTGCCCAAATTAGCAAGCGATGTTAAATTATGCAATGACGTACCAGGGGAAATTTCCACCAAAATTTGAATTATCAAACTCATCGCATGCACGTAAAGCAGAAGAATCGTTTGCGACGCACACAACAGTTCAAAGTGAATGGTCTGGCGGCACCGCATGCAAAGTTTCCCTCCACATTTCCAAAATTTTGGCCTACCGCCAAAATATGTACCCCGCCCCCTCCCCCGTTCCGCGCCCCCTTTTCTCCCAGACGACAAGTCACATTTCCCATGTTTCCTCCTTCCTTCCTTCCTTCCTAAGCTATAGCCGCTTCCTCGCTTGCTTCCTTGCTCTCGCCATCTCGCATCCTACTGTCGGGGTCACCGTGGTCTTATTCAAAGACCTCTCCAGCGGTTCCTCCTCCGATGATGACTCCTTCACCACCCGGGTATGCCTCTCTTCACTCTCTCGGGCTATGACTTGGAATGAAGGATTTTTACCCGATGGTCAATTTGAGTCATTTCTTCCTCTTGTAGCTCCCTAGGACCATCAGTGGCAACGAATGGAGAGGGGAGGCTAAAGATCTATCTGCTCGTTGTCACCAACAATCTCCATGCGTGAAGCTGATTGCGTTTGAATCTGTGGATAGTGGGAGGAAGTTTTTGGCATGTGCAGAGAAGGTTAGACCCTCTTTCTTTATTACAAATCATTTTTAGATGTGATTCAGACACTGTCACGGTCCCAACCCATTCATACCACACCTTCAATCAAATGCATCCTTAGCAGTGTCAAAGTTTGTACCTAGTATCTAAAATTGTTCCCATCTCATCAGAGGTGCCATTAGAAAATTATTTGGCAACGCTTCAGCAGTTTGTGCAGCCAACTTTGGTCCACACATCCGAGCAGCCAAGCAGTAAAATACTAAATCTTTATGGCACGAAGGAAATGGGCATTGGAGCAACTAGGTGCTCCGGAGTCCAGGTCACTAAATTTTCCCACCACATCGGCTCGCCAGTGCAGGGCACCAGTGCGACATGTAGCAACAGTTGTCTTTACACCAGTTTTAGGATACATAGTCGACGGCCTTAGTGCTATTAGTTCTATGTTACTAAATTTGTGCATGTACACACCTGTTAGTATCAATTTGATGTCATCCAAACACTATCGCTATGTTGTTGCAGTTATATTTACCTTCCTATAAAATGTTCAATTTGTTAGTTATTGTACATGAGTAAGAACTTGCAGCATTGTCGTAGTTAATTATAGCTTATGATGTTTCAGAACTCGGTTGTTGTCTCAGTAGCAATTAATTCATTTGCACATTGATCTTTTTGAGAAGATATGTCATAATTAACATGTTTCTTCAGTTTTTCAAAATAAGCATTGGTGATTTTCTATGTTGCTATAAACCCATTTCCCCTACAATTGTTACAGATCTAGTTTTAAATATAATAGGATGAACGGAAGTGTTCTTACTTGGAGTGGGTTGATCAAGAGTTGCCAGAGTGTTTGAAGATGTGCCTAGCAAAGCTCTGGAGCATGTATGAGGAAGAGAATAGAGGTAGGCTTAGAGAAAGTGGTATCAATGCTGAAGAATATTTGAAGATGCGGGATAAATAGAGGAAGGTGGAGAATGAGCTCAGATTTTTTAAATCAGACTTTCCCAAGATGGTTTGGCAAAGGAGGAGGCACGTTCCCAGTTGGCCAGTGCAAAACAGGTTCTTACTGAACTGAAAGCAGAGGTGGATAAGACGAGCCTGGATGATCTCGATTAGGGAAATAAGTATATTGTTCTAATATTGTTCTTATGAAGTTGAACTAGCTATATGTTGTACTGTGTTGTTTTCAGGTAGCTATCGTATTGTGATGTCAAAATATATTTATGTGCCTGATATGAAATTGGCAAACAACTGTTCGATATGCAATATGAATTTGCGTAATACTGGAATTATTAATTGTAAACTAATAAACCTGCTAAATGTGTCATGGAACTTTGCAAACGGTTCTAGCAGTAAAAGCGCTTGTGATGGATAGCCCAATGCCACACAGTTTTCGTCATCAAATCGTGTGTGATGTAGTTTGTCGCTGGGAAACGACACCTATGGGATCACAAGGATCCCTTCTGTGGTTGCGGGGGCCGGGATTGTGAGAAGAGCAGGATTAGTAACCAGCACAAGGATCGTTTACCCAGGTTCGGGCCGCGAGGATGCGTAAAACCCTAGTCCTGCTTTTGTGGATGTATTGAGTGTTCTTGAGCTCTTGAACTAGTTATGGTGGCTGCCTGGTTCAAAAGAGCCGAATCCCTCTCCAGTACGCCATGGGACTCCTTTTATAGTCGGAAGGGGCTGCCACAATGGCACACAGGAGGTGGAAAGGCCTATAGTGCTATGAGCTTATCGCTCGTATTACAGGACAAGACGCATTTAGTGCGTAGCTTAGGTGTCCTCTTGCTTTATCGGGGACGGGAGCGAGGCCCGTCCCGTCCATCGCCGCTCCTCCTCGCTTCGACACGCACCTTGGCCAGCGATGCATGCGGCGCCATGTAGGCAGGCAAGCATCTAAGGTGGCGCGGTAGTGGAGCCATCACGAAGCTCTGCATGCTGCCACGCAGGCGTGTGCTGAGTTGGCATGGAAGCTGCATGTTGCCATGCAGGTGCCTGCCCAGCTGGTTGGGCTGACAGCTGCATGTGAACGGCGGTGGAGACTTGGTTGGTGCGGGCCTAGCAGTGGCCCCGCGCCCTTGGCAAGGGCCTTACCGGGTGGCCGGCAGGGGTCTTCCCGTGGCGCGCCGTCGTCCCCGGCAAGGATCTTGCCGAGGGTCTTGCGGGTTTCTTCGGCAAGGATCTTGTCGAGGATTGTTGCCTTCCAATCCTCATCTCATCTTGAATATTCCTTTTCTTCACAAAGATCTGCATGCCACCATGGAGGTGCCTCCCGAGCACTAGCCCAATGTGGTTGATGGTGTTGGAGACCATGTGTTCGAGGGTGGCTCACTCCACTAGTGTGGGCGAGCCGCCCCGGCAAGGGGCTTGCCGGGTGGCTGCTGAGGCTGCCCCGGCAAGGGTCTTGCCGGGAAAACCTGCTTCATCCATCTGCTCTTTGTGGTCTTGGTCTCTGGCGTTGCCTTGATTGTCTTGTGCCTTTGGCTTCTCTCCGGCTTCCCTCCTTTGCCCTACTATGTGCGGCCGCAGCTTGTGGCTCTGACTGCCCGTGCACAAGTAAAGGGGTCAAAAGTAGAGCCCCTACTTTTGTACACCGACAGCAGCCCCCGGGACTGGGCCACACATAAGCGCAACACGTTGCTAGGCCAGGCCCAGAACGGTGCACGGGCAGGCGGGGCAGATTCTTCTGCGGTAACTATTTCGTCCGCTGTGCTTCCCCACGACCCGCGTCGAATGCGCGACGTGGGGGTCGCGGATGTGCGCATGACCGAAGGACGCTGGCATCATCTTGTGGTGGACAGTAAAGAGGCGGATTTCGTGTCTCCTCGAGACCGCAGGGACACTGCTCATTTACTGCCCTTACTAGGGAACCGTCGCTCCACGCGTCCCATTGCACCCATCTCTTGCGCCATGTTTGCTGCATGCATGACGCAGAGCGAATGACAGGCGCGTGGGATATGGGAAGTCGCGCGCGCGTGGGTTGATTGCCACGCGCCCTCAATTGAGCGGGGAGGGCGGTCGATGGCCCCGCCCGTTGTCACTTCATCGAGCCAGATTGGCCGAATGGGGCGGCCGCGCCCTATCCCTGCCCCTTTATAAGGAGGGGAGCAGGAGGAACGGCGCCTCTCAATCCTTCGTCATTCGCTTCTCTCCATTCATGTTCCCTCCTTCCTTCCATCATGGCGAGGGGGTGTGGTGATGCTTCATCAGTGGCGGCGAGGGTCTTGGCTAGACAATGCATAGCTCCTCCCCAAGAGCTCGTGGCGGCGGAGCCGGCCGTTAGAGGGAGGGGAAGGGGCAAGGTCGAGGCCGTCACGGCGCTCGAGGGAGAGGAGGACGGGGCGGCAGATTGGCCTCGCCTCCGCCAACGGCCCCTCCCCCGATGGAGGGCCATGTCGGGGATAACTCTTATGAGTTCTTCACCAGGCTGCGCCAGCCGCCGTGCCGTCGTCTTCGCCTCCCGACCCCATTTGCATGGGTGATGGAGCTGGACCCACCGTAGGAACTGCGGCTGCATATGAGGGGTTGTGGGAACAGCGGCCCATTGGCCGATGTCGAGTTCCCCGCCCCTCACTTCATTTACCTTCACCGAGGGTGGAAGACTTTTGCTCGCATCCACAGCTTGATCTTGGGGCTCGTTCTCTACTTCAAATTAATGGAGAACAACCTGCTCTCCATCAAGGTCTTTGGAGATCTTGGAACTCGCCTGAAGTGCTGCGTGGAGAGCTCTTCCGACGACGGAAACTCTTCCTCAAGCGAGAGTGACGAGGAGGACAGTGGGGCAGATGACGGGGACAAGTCCGACTAGGCGTCGGACGCCCCCGCCTGGGCGGGTGCGGCAGCAACAACATCTGCACCTGGCCACTCCTCCGGCGGAATCTGCCGGGGGAGGCGCCAGCTCCTTGAACTTCTCGGGGTCGTCTCCTTGGGCGGCTGACGTTGGGAGGCTGCAGAAGAGGAAGAGGGCGGGCGGTAAGGCCGTCAAGTCGGAGTACGCGGGCACTGATGCCTTCATTGTGTATTGACGTCTTGCTGCCTTGTCTTCGAGCTCTTCCCCCAGTGCTGCCATCACCAACCAGCCTTTGGACGGCCACCGAGACGTTCTCTTGGTTCTTTCTGCCGCTCGTAGCTCGCCTAGGCGCCCCTTTTGCCCCCTTTTGCTTCCTTGACCTGCCTCCTAAGGAGAGGGACAAGAAAGGGATTACGGGCATCTTATCTCTTTTTAGTCTGTAAGCCTTCGGCCTTTGTTAAATTTAGAACTTGTAATCCCCTTGCTCATGTTTTTCACTCCGTATGAACTATACATGTACGGGATGTTTTTAATGAAAAAGGGATATTTGCTGGGTTTTTCATTCGTGGGTGAGACCCACGACAAGGAGCGAATCCTCATTATTTTTTAAGATAAACGTTTTTCGCCCGGCAACAGGCCTTGCCGTCCCCCCACTTTGCTCGACCTTTCTCACGCCCTTGGTGGAGGCAGGGATGAAGCGGGCTTAGGCTCCTCGTTCCATTTCCTTGCTGCCGCGACTACAACCATATCCGGGCCCAGGAGATAACCCTTGGGTACAAAAAAAGGCTAGCACGGTAGCCTAGAAATAAAACGAGGTTTCATATATCCCAGTTCCATACCGAAGTGCATGAAAGAGGATAAAAGACTTATCTGGATCTGCAGCCCCCGACAACCTTTGCTTGCCATGGTTGGATCCTTGTATTTGTAGCCCCTGGCAACTTTGGTTTGCTGGGGTCGGGATGCCGATCCGTTCCTTCTCTTCCAAATAGCTCGGTAGTGGTGCTCATGTGCCCTGCAAACCAAAGAGGAGAGAAAAGAACAGAGAGATGTGCACTTGACCTCTAAGCTAGGGGTTAGCCGCCGCTAAGCACTATCAACCCTAACTGAGGAAGACACTCGACATAGCATGCATGCTATAACTTAGGGCGCCAGCGTTTCGTTTATTTATGCTCAGGGTCTGTGCCTGGCTTTGTACAAAGGGTTACATCCCTTGCCGGCAAGGCTTCTACAAAAGGTGGCATGCCGGGAGGCCCGGCAACCGCGCCTTATGGGTAAAACTTGCGAAGATGCTCGATGTTCCAGGAGTTGCTCACTGGAATGGCATCTTTGGTCTCCAGGCGGACTGCGCCGGGCCTGGTGACTCGTGTTACCCGATAAGGGCATTCCCACTTCAGCGTCAACTTGTTGGAATTCTTGGCCGACTGAACGTGCCGAAGAACAAGGTCGCCTTCCTCAAAGCTTTGGGTGTGAACCTTGCGGCTATGGTAGCGGCGCAAGGCTTGCTGGTAGCGTGCTGCTCTCATAGCCGCTCGAAGACGATCTTCCTCAAGGTGCGTTGCGTCATCTTGCCGCAATCGCTCTTGCTCAAGCTCATCATAAGAGAGCACTCGAGGTGACCCGTGTATGAGTTCCGTGGGGAGAACTGCTTCTACACCGTAGACCAGGGCAAAGGGTGTCTGGCCGGTGGCTCGATTTGGCATCATTCTGATCGACCAAAGAACCGCCGGTAACTCGTCAATCCAGCGCCTTCCACTCTTACGCAGCCTATCAAAAGTCTTCATTATTAAGCCTCGCAGAACTTCAGCGTTTGCTCTCTCTGCTTGGCCATTGCTCCGTGGGTGTGCCACGGAAGCAAAATAGACCTTGCTGCCGAGATCCTCAATGTACTGCATGAAGGCGTGGCTTGTGAACTGTGTGCCATTGTCGGTCATGACCCTGTTGGGTACCCCAAAACGGCAAACAAGCCCCTTGAAGAACTTGATGGCCGACTGCATTGTCACCTTCCTCACCGCTTCCACCTCTGGCCACTTTGTGAACTTGTCGATTGCAACGTACAAGTACTCAAAGCCCCCGACGGCACGAGGGAAAGGGCCCAATATATTGAGCCCCCTGACCAAGAAGGGCCAGTAGAGAGGGATGGTTTGAAGGGCTTGAGCTGGTTGACGAAGCTTCTTTGAATGGAACTGGCACGCTTCAAACTTGGTTACTAGTGCCGTCGCATCCTGGAGGGTAGTGGGCCAGAAGAAACCTTGCCGGAAAGCCTTGCTAGCAAGGGCCCTCGACCCTATGTGGGAGCCACATATGCCTCCATGTATCTCTGCCAACAGCTCTAGTCCTTCCACCCGGTAGATGCACTTCAATTTCACCCCATTCGGTCTTTTTCTGTACAAGATGTTCTCAACGAATTGGTACAGAGCAGACCAGCGGGCTACTCTCTCTGCTTCTTCCTGCTCCTCAGGAAGCTCTCCTTTTTGGAGGAATCGGATGGTGTGCTATGCCCATGCCAGAGCCCGTGGCTCGATGACAAGGACCAAAGGCATCTCTTCTGCCACAGGAGTGGCCGTCTCTACGACCATGGCCTGAGGCCCTGCCGGAGTCGGTTGCTCCGCGGTAGGATCGGCATCCACGACAACATCTTCGCCAGCGACTCCAGGGAGCTCGGTGGGAAAGTACTTGCCGGGGCCTAGCTTCCTCCGCTTGCTCTTCCCTGTTGATGGTTCGATGGATGGTTGAGTTAACTGAAGCACAAAAGTACCTGGTTCCACAGGTAGCTTGAGGGCAGCGCGCTTTGGCAGGTAGTCGGCGATGTCGTTTTTCATCCGAGGGACGTGCTCTACTCGTATACCGTCAAAGCGTTCCTCCAGTTTTCTCACTTCATCCACGTAAGCTTCCATCAACGGGCTTTGATAATCTTTGTTGATCTGCCTGACGACGAGATGTGAGTCGCCCCTGACGATGAGCTTTTTGACTCCGAGGTCCGCCGCGATCCTGAGGCCGGCAAGCAAGCCCTTGTACTCGGCGGTGTTGTTAGTTGACATCTCCCGGGGAAAGTGCATTTGGACGACATACTTGAGGTGCTCTCCGGTGGGTGCGACAAGAAGCACACCAGCACCGGCGCCTTGAAGTGAAAAAGCCCCATCAAATTACATGATCCAGTTGCGGCTCATTTCCTTGCTGGGGAGAGTGGTCTCCTGTACCTCTTCGTCGGGCGTCGAGGTACATTTCACAACAAACTCCGCCAAGACTCTGCTCTGAATTGTCGAGGTGCTTTCAAACTTTAACCGAAACTCGACATCTCCAAGGACCATTCCACGATCCTCCCCGTTGCATCTGGGTTATGTAGTATCCGTTGCAACGGGAGGCGGGTGACCACGGTCATCTTGTGTGCTTGGAAGTAATGACGCAACTTCCTCGAGGCCATAAGGAGGCCGAAGAGCAATTTTTGCACACCTGAGTACCTCTACCTAGCCCCCTGCAAGAGGGAGCTGACGAAGTAAACTGGGTGCTTCACCATTTTCTTCTTCTGCGCCACTTCACCCGGTCGCGCGGGCCCTATCGCACTATCGTCAGCCTCTGCCGAGGACTCGGTCTTGCCAGGACCGAGCCCTACCGGGGAGGGTTCCAGCTCGCCATCCATTGACTCTGTCGCTGCCGCTCCCTCTTCGTCGACCTCTCTCTATGCAACTAGTGCGGCGCTAACCACCTGATTCATTGCAGCTAGGTACAACAGCACCGGTTCTTGTGGTTTGGGCGCGACCAACACTGGGGTAGAGGAGAGGTAATTCTTCACATCTTGCAGCACTGCCTCAGCCTCTGGGGTCCATTCCATTGGGCCCATCTTCTTCAAGATCTTGAAAAAAGGAAGGGCACGCTCCACGGACTTGGAGATGAATCTGCTCATGGCGACAACGCAGCTAGTGAGCTGACGCACGTCTTTGATCTGTTTAGGTGCCTCAATCTACTTGATGGCCTTGATCTTTTCTGGGTTTGCCTCAATCCCGCGCTGCGACACAAAGAACTCGAGAAGCTTGCCGGACGGGACACCGAAGACACACTTCTCAGGATTCAACTTGAGGTTGATCTTGCGCAGGTTCGCAAATGTTTCCTCCAGATCTTGCACAAGTGTTGCTTTGTCCTTGGTTTTTACCACTATGTCATCCATATAAGCTTCCATATTTCTATGTAGCTGGGGCTCAAAACCAATTTGGACTGCTCTCGGAATGGTTAAGCCAGCACTCTTTAACCCGAAAGGCATCCATAAAAAGCAATACCTACCACATGGGGTGATGAATGCTGCCTTCTCCTCGTCTTCCTTCGTCATGAAGATCTGGTGGTACCCTGAGTAGGCGTCGTGGAATGATAACATGTCACACCCAGCCGTGGAGTCGACAATCTGGTCGATGCGCGGTAACGGGAAGGGATCCTTTGGACAAGCTTTATTGATGTCTGTGTAATCAATACACAGTCTCCACTTCCTGTTTGCCTTGCGCACCACTATCGGGTTGGCCAACCACGTCGGATGGAGCACTCCCCTTACTAAGCCTGCCGCCTCTAGTTTTCTGATCTCCTCCGTGATGAACTCCTGCCTTTCTAGAGCTTGCTTCTTGACCTTCTGCTTGATGGGCCGTGCATGAGGACAGACAGCAAGATAGTGCTCAATCACTTCCCTAGGAACGCCGGGGATGTCGGAGGCTTTTCATGCAAACACATCAACATTCGCCCGCAGGAAATTGACGAGATCGCTTTCCTATTTGCTGTCGAGGGTGGAGCTTATGGTAAAAGCTCCCCCCGTCCCGTCCTCCCTGACGGGCACCTTCTTGGTCTCTGGTGGTGTAGCTCTCGACTTCTTGCTCTTGCCAGTGGAGCTCTCTGGCACGTCCTCAATGGGAGCGCAACACCCCGAGGAGGTGCACTTGCCGGAATGGGTGTGAGGGGTCTCGTCAGTCTTTTTCCCTCCCGGGGTTCCATCGACAGGAGCAGGTGCCTTGGCCGCAGCTGCTGCAACTGCTTCCCGATAGAGTTGGTTGGCGCAAATCAACGCGTCTTTCTTGCTGGAGGGGACGGTGATGATATTCATCGTCCCGGGCATCTTCAGCATGTTGTAGGCATAATGTGAAGCTTCCATGAACTTGGCTAGTGTCGGGCGGCCGAGGATCCCGTTTTAGGGCAAGGGGATCTCGGCTACATCAAAGACAATCCTCTCCGTCCTGTGGTTCATCTCACCTCCGAACATCACGGGCAGCATGACCTTTCCCTTCGGCCGGCTCCTCCCCAGGTTGACCCGCTGGAACGTGCCCGTCTCCTCGAGGTCACAACAGGCGAGATCAAGTTCAGACCGGCCCTGCCATCAACTAGCATCTTCGTCACCTTGAGGTTGCGGATTGTTGGTGAAACTAACAACGGCAAGCACCCAACCGCAGTAGTGCGGTCAGGATGGTCCTCGGTGTCGAAGATGATAGGCGTGCTGGACCAGCTCAGCGGCTTCCGTGCATCGAGCGACGGCTCCACCACTATGATCTCATGTGCCCTCTACTTGAGCTGGTGGTGGGATGTATGCAGCAAGGCGCGACCATCGACGCACATGGCTTCTATGGCTTTCTGGAACTCGTGGTCGCCGGACTCATCGTCCTCGTCATGATCATCATCTTCCTGCTTCTTGTCGCGGCCACGGGCGGGCCTCTCTTGCTGATTATCTTTGCCTCGGTGCCCTCCTTGGCCGCCATGCTTCTTGCCGGATCCCTCGGCACCCTCTTGGCCCTTCTCCTTGTCCCGCTGCTCATACTCGGCTTTTTGATTCTCAGCGAGCAGCTCCACTTGCCGACAGTTCTGGAGGTCATGGCCCTTTGTGTGGTGGATCTTGCAATACTGTTTGTCGGAGCCCCCTGGCTTATGGCAGCCGCCAAGGCCCGGCAAGCGGCACACCCAGCAACCTCATTGTCAGGGTCACTCGCCTTGGGTTTCTTGGTGGCGCCGGTATCATCAGACCCCTCGACGGCAAGCACGGTCTTGCCATTGCGCTTCCTGTTACGGTGCCGACCCTTCTTCGCTGGGATGGTGGTATCATCCGTGGAGTCGGTTTCCGTGCCGGCGTGTTCGCCGGGGTAGTTCCTTCCCTCTTCAGCGCGAGTGCACCAATCGGCCAGAGCATAAAGTTCGGCCACATCCTTAACCTTGTTCATTGCCAGCTCCTCATGTATCTTATGATTGCATACATTCTAATGGAATGCACTGATCACGGCGGCAGGATGAACGTCGGGGATATTGTACTACACTCGACTAAACCTTTGGATGTACTTGCGCAAGTTTTCTCCTTCCTTCTGGGGGATGCTATGCAAGTCACTCGCCTAGCCATGAGCTTGGTGGCCTCCCGTAAAGGCGCCAACAAACTCATGACATAGATCCGCCCAAGAAGAAATGGAGTCCACCGGCAAGTGCATCAACCATGATGTAACATTAGTCTTGAGTGCCAACGGGAAATAATTGGCAAGCACCTTATCGTCGCGGGACCCAGCAGCTTGCATCATGATGGTGTAGATGCTGAGGAACTCTGACGGTGAGTCTTGCCGTTGTACTTCTCGCCAATGTCGGGCTTGAACGTGCGGCGGGAGGGCCACTAGAACTGTCACAACTCAGGGGTGAAGGCCGGACAACCCACCTCGTAGGGTAGGCCACCGTAGCCTCCCGGTGTTGGGTGGGCCATAGTGGGCCCTGCCCGCCTATCCGACTGGTGGCGCGTGTCACGCCGGTGCTCGATGGTGGTTCGAGCGTCTTCATGAGCTCGCTCCCGAAGAACTTGACGTTGGTCTCCGCGGGTTCGCTGGTCGGACGACGCTATGGAGATATCATCACGAGCATCGTCGCGATGGACCGACACCCGCGGTGGCCGGTATGGAGGAGGGGAGTGCACCGTGGCCGCATCGCCTCCGACCCGTCCTCCGCTGGCATGCGGTGGCTCGACAAAGCAACAGCCTACGGGTCCCGCCGGCCGCAACTCGTCGTTGTCAGCGATGACGACGAGGCTCCGAACAGTGGCCCTCCATTCATCAAGCTTCTCCACAGCGGGAGGAAAGTCGAGGAGCAGCTGCGCGTGTGCTAGGGCTTCTGCTGGCATGGGCGGCGGTGAAAGCTATCTGGACCGGGATGCGCTTCGACTTCTAACCGCGTTAGAAGGAGCCCCATCACGGCCCCGCAGTCGTCCTCCACTTCCGCCAGCACCTCAGCGTGCATGCTGGCCCTCCTCATCATGTGAAGGGCGCATGGGACTCTTCCCAGGGGGGGCGCCCAGGATCACCAGCAGGGCAACGCTGCTCATCGCGCATGACCTGGGAAGAGCACGCCGTGGGCGCCGGTGTTGGCGTCTTGGAGGTCGCCGCCCCGCCATCTGGCGGCACAACGACGCCCCTAGAGGGCCCCGCGCCGCCTGCGGGGGCCCCGACTCCGTCTGTGGAGCCCGTGACGCGTGGCTCGTTGCCTGGCGTACGAACGACGCCGCTCGCCAGGCCTGGACTTCCAGGGTGATGTGGATGTTCGTGGGCCATGCCACGGGTTCTCTTCGCGACTGGCCTGCTACTAGTCCGCACCGATACTGGCAGTCTGGTCCTGGATGAACTGATCACCGTGGCCGTCTTCTTCTTTGGAGCCATGGCGATGAAGAACTGCTAGGCCAACTACTAGACCAGATTCTCACAATTGCGCCTCCCCCTACCTGGCGCGCCAAAGATGTCGGTGGGAAATGACACCTATGGGATCACAAGGATCCCTTCTGCGATTGCGGGGCGCGGGATTCTGAAAAGAGCAGGATTAGTAACTAGCACAAGGATCGTTTACCCAGGTTCGGGCCGCGAGGATGTGTAAAACCCTAGTCCTGCTTTGGTGGATGTATTGAGTGTTCTTGAGCTCTTGAACTAGCTATGGTGGCTTCCTGGTTCAAAAGAGTCGAATCCCTCTCCAGTACGCCATGGGCCTCCTTTTATAGTCGGAAGGGGCTGCCACAGTCGCACACAGGAGGTGCAAAGGCCTATAGTGCTATGAGCTTATTGCTTGTTTTACAGGACAGGGCGCATTTAAAGCATAGCTTAGGTGTCCTCTTGCTTCATCGGGGACGGGAGCGAGGCCCGTCCCGTCCGTCGCCGCTCCTCCTTGCTTCGACACGTGCCCTGGCCAGCGATGCATGCAGCGCCATGTAGGGAGGCAAGCAGGTGAGGTGACACGGTGGTGGAGCCATCACAAAGATCTGCATGCCGCCACGCAGGCATGTGCTGAGTTGGCCTAGAAGCTGCATGTTGCCACGCAGGTGCCTGCCCAGCTGGTTGGGCTGGCAGCTGCATGTGAACGGCGGTGTAGACTTGGTTGGTGCGGGCCTGGCAGTGGCCCCGCTGACGCCCTTGGCAAGGGCCTTGTCGGGGGGCCATACAATGGTCTTGCCGTGGCGCGCCATCGTCCCCGGCAAGGATCTTGCTGGGGGTCTTGAGGGTTTCTTCGGCAAGGATCTTGTTGAGGATTGTTGCCTTCCAATCCTCATCTGATCTTGAATATTCCTTGTCTTCACAAAGATCCTCATGCCACCATGGAGGTGCCTCCCGAGCCGTGGCCCAACGTGGTTGATGGTGTTGGAGACTGTGGGTTCAAGGGTGGCTCACTCCACTGGTGTGGGCGAACCTCCCCGGCAAGGGGCTTTGCGGGTGGCCGCTGAGGCTGCCCCGGCAAGGCTCTTGCCGGGGAAACCTGCTTCGCCCATCTGCTCTCTGTGGTTTCGGTCTCTGGTGTTGCCTTGATTGTCTTGTGCCTTCGGCTTCTCTCCGGCTTCCCTCCTTTGCCCTGCTATGTGCGGTCGTGGCGCGTGACTCTGACTGCCCGTGCACAAGTAAAGGGGTCAAAAGGAGAGCCCCTACTTTTGTACACCGACATAGTTGATAAAAGCAAACGGTTAACCAAGGCAGAGTGTGTGTACATATGAACGGAAATGTTTTCCCTGGATTGACTGTGTGGGATGTACATAAGAATGAAAACATATTTCTTGGATTGACTGTGTGTGATATACATAAGAACGAAAAAAATTCTGGGATTCACCGTGTGGGATGTACATACGAACGGAAATGATTGAGTTTTGATGCCTCGCCTGATCGCACACGAGCTCATTTTGCCCCAGCCTGTGTCCTAGGAGGGCCTATCACCGACGGTTTCTGGGTCGTGTAGGAAGGACCCCCCCTATCGCCCACACTCAGTTGGTGACGGTTCCAAATGTCGTCACGGAAAGGGGTTAAAACCATTTGTATAGCACCGACGCGTACCAGTGTTACCTTATGTGGTGTCATCACCTACCATAAGATTAGCATATGATCTTTTTCATTTATTGCCTTTCTTTGTATTGGAACATGAAAGTAAGGAAAGAAAAAAACTCAAACTAAACTTTATTATATATCTCGCACACGATTACAAGGGTAGATCACTAAGAAAACTCTCGAAAAGAAAGGATCGAACTAAACTTTTATTCATCCAAAGCAAAAGATAACTATGGATATCAAACTAAAATAAGTAAAGGCGAAAGATAGTGGGGGTTGATATGATACCGGGGCACTGATACGTCTCCGTTGTATCTACTTTTCCAAACACTTTTGCCCTTGTTTTGGACTCTAACTTGCATGATTTGAATGGAACTAACCCAGACTGACACTGTTTTCAGCAGAACTGCCATGGTGTTATTTTGTGCAGAAATAGAAGTTCTCAGAATGACCTTAAAAATCCACGGAGCAACCTTTTGTAATTAATAAAAAATACCAGCGAAAGAATCAACGTCAGGGGGCCCACACCCTGTCCACGAGGGTGGGCCCCCCTAGGGCGCGCCCCCTGCCTCGTGGGCCCCCTAAAGCTCCACCGACCTCAACTCAAACTCCAAATATTCACATTCGGAGAGAAAAAACCAGAGAGAATGATTCATTGGTTTAGGGTTTAAGATCTGAAACTATTATTTTTACATGAATATATATGAGTTCTTGATCCTATCTTGCAAGTCTATAGTCACCTATTATGTGTTATGATCCGTTAACCCCGAAGTGACAATAATCAGGATACTTACCGGTGACGACCGTAGTGTGAGGAGTTCATGTATTCAATAAGTGTTAATGCTTTGGTCCGGTACTCTATTAAAAGGAGGCCTTAATATCCCTTAGTTTCCAATAGGACACCACTGCCACGGGAGGGTAGGACAAAAGATGTCATGCAAGTTCTTTTCCATAAACACGTATGAATATATTCGGAATACATGCCTACATTACATTGATGAACTGGAGCTAGTTATATGTCACCCTATGTTATAACTATTACACGAGGAATTGCATCCGACATAATTATCCATCACTGGTCCAATGCCTACGAGCTTTTCACATATTGCTCTTTGCTTAGTTACTCTACCATTGCTACAAAACTGCTACAGTTACTTTTGCTACTGTTATCGTTACTTCCGTACTACTTTGCTACTAAATACTTTGCTGCAGATACTAAGTTATCCAGGTGTGGTTGAATTGACAACTCAACTGCTAATACTTGAGAATATTCTTTGGCTCCCCTTGTGTCGAATCAATAAATTTGGGTTGAATACTCTACCCTCAAAAACTGTTGCGATCCCCTATACTTGTGGGTTATCACGCACCTCCCCCAAGCTTGGCGGAAGCCAAGGGGAGTGCCCATACTTGATACTCAGTTTTATTTTGGTGATGAAGAAGAAGGTGGTGGTGATGAAGTAGAGGTCTTGTCCTCGGGTTTCCATGGCAGAGGTCCACCATCGTAAGAGGAGGAATGAGTCTCACGGGTCCTACAACTGGCATCCAAACTCATACCTTTAAACCACGCCTCATATTCAAAGACTTGGTTTTGGAGATCGTAGATCTGGCTTTGGAGAAAGTTGATTTGCTCATTGAGGGTGAAGACGAGGTCCTTCATGGACTTGCCATCCACCTTGAGATCACAACTTAGTTCATTAATCATGAGGTGATTGGCATTGAGTCCACGCTCCACCATCCCCTTGCATCGGAAGACTTCCTGCTCCATAGCTTCAAGCTTGGCCTCCATGGTTCCCATCCCCTTGTGTCGGCGTTCTGGGAACGGGGGTCCCCAGACTTGCCTGCCTGCGGCCTGCAGCGTGGCTCAAGCAGAGGCCCAGTACGGCCCGTCTACATCAACCCAAGCTCAAGACCCTCGCGAGGGGCCAAGCCTCGTGAGGCGGATGACGCAAGGCTTCCTCAGGGGCGGCCTCACCAGGCAGGCTCACAAGGAGGCGGAGAGATCAAAGCAGAGGTACTTCGCGAGGTGCTCATGACGCGAGCCATGACGGTCGAGACCCGGCGGGCGCCACCCTGTGTAGTGTCCTCATTTCCTCTTTGGTGCAAAGGGGGCAAGCGCAGGCGCGGAGTACCGAGGCATCAAGCAAAGGTTACCATATCAGTGCAATGAGACTAAGACCAGCAAAACGGCAGGATGGAGGTCACTGTGGAGCCCAAGACGGCGTCATCACCAGTGCCTTTGGCAGTCAAAGACCAACTTTAGTTAGGATAACTTGTACTAGCTACCCCCCTTCAAAATGGCCGTTGTTGGCTCCCTTCCCGCTCAATATTTGGGAAGAGGACCAGGGCCCCTATAAATAGAGATAGCCGCCATCGTAGAGGGGGGATCTGATCTCATCTAGAGCATATCGAATCCATCCCAAGTAGAACACCGCACCAACTGTTCTTCCTCTGTACTGTTCATCATCAGCCCCAGAGGCAATCCACCACACCACAAACTAGAGCAGGGTATTACACCACAACGGTGGCCCGAACTAGTATAAACCTTGTATCCCTTGTGTTGTTCATCGTGTAGCTTAGATTTGCGACGAGGCTTTGGGGCGTGGAACGGTAGGTAGAAGATCTTCGTGCACACCCCAGAGTTTGAACCTTAAGGATTTTGCCGGAACCCGATATCTGACATTTGGCGCGCCAGGTAGGGGTGCGCCGGAGCTCTTACTTCCGTCGACCCGCTCTCCATCAACACCGCGCCTCACCCTCATGGCAAATGGTGCGCCACCTGCTCTGGCTGTCGATGCCAGCACTGGGGCCAAGGGGCTCCGAGCCTTGGCCCCTGCCTTGCGACAAGTGCAGTGGCCGCGCAAGTTCAAGCCAGAGATGCCGCCGCGCTACAACGGCGCCACGGATCCGCTGGCTTTCCTGCTGGCATAGGAGGAGGCCGTCCTCAATGCCTTAGGTGATGACAGGGTCATGGCCAACTGGTTTCCCATGGCCCTCACCGGTGTTCCGCGCATGTGGCTGCTCCACCTGCCGACGGCTTTAGTGGCCTCCTGGGAGGAGCAGCGCGACCTCTTCCTCGCCCATTACGCTGCGCAGGCTCCCCCGGTCATCACAGCTCTCCTGGGCGGATCGCAGGCGCCACCCTCGGACCGCCACGTCAAGCCATTCGTCCGCCAGATCAACGCCGCCCTCACGCAGCATGGAGCTCCTCCGGGTTGGGCGGCACCCAAGGCCGACTTGACCTTCAGCTCGGACAATCACCCCGCCAACACTGCCTGCTCGGGTGCGCTCCCGATGCTTTGCACGCCCACCATCTGCCAGGTGCCTGTCACCAGGACCCTCATCGACGGCGGTCCTGGCCTCAACGCGCTCTCGATGGAGGCCTTCAGCCTCCTCCACGTGCCGCTGGAGCGACTCCGACCCAACAAGCCATTCTCGGGCATCGGTGGCAGTTCCACCGGCTCCCTGCGGCAGATCCGCCTTCCGGTGACCTTTGGCACCCACGACAACTTTTGCACGGAGCCGGTCGACTTCGACATCGCCCCCATCGGTCTCATATACAATGCCATCCTCGGCTACCCTGCCTTGGCCCAGTTCATGGCTGCGACTCACCCGGCCTACAACCTCATGAAGATGCCCGGGAGCAGTGGTGTCCTCACCGTAGCTGGAGATACAAAAGATGCTCTGCAGGCGCTCAAGCTTGCCCTCAAGACAGCCGCAGCGGAGCAGCCCACCAGCGCCGACGCCCCCAAGGCCAAGGGGGCTGTGCAAACCAGGAAGAAGCAGTTGTTCACCCAAGATAAGGCAGAGACCAAGCAGGTACCAGTTGATGAGGATGGGTCCTCCAGCGCCACCTTCACCACAGGCGCCAATCTCGACCCCGAACAGGAGGAGGCTCTAGTGAAATTCCTGCGCGCGAACAAGGATGTGTTCGCGTGGGAACCCAAGCAGCTAGCGGGGGCCCCAAGGTAGGTGATCAAGCATCACCTGAACGTGTGCCCCAATGTGCGCCCCGTGAAGCAGAAAGCAAGGCGGCAGTCCACCGAGAAGCAGGCCTTCATCACCCAAGAAACCCGCAAGCTGGAAGCTGCAGGTGTCATTCTTGAGGTTCGCTACCCTGAATGGCTGGCAAACCATGTTGTTGTGCCGAAGAAGGGAGGAAAGGAGCGCATGTGCGTCGACTTCACCAACCTCAACAAGGCCTTCCCTCAAGATCCGTTCCTGCTCCCCCGCATCAACCAAATCGTCGACTCCACTGCTGTGTGCGATCAGTTGTGCTTCTTGGATGCCTTTTCGGGCTATCACCAAATCAAGATGGCGATAGAAGACGTGGAGAAGATGGCCTTCCTAACCCCGTGCGGGGTGTACTGCTACACCTGCATGCCCGTTCGGGTTGTGCAACGCAGGCGCAACCTTTCAGCGACTGATGCATATCTCCTTGGGCCGGCAGCTCGGGAGAAACGCCGAGGCCTACATCGACGACATTGTGGTGAAGTCTCGGGAGGCAAAGACCTGGAAGAAACCTTCGCGAGCCTTCGTGAAGTGGACCTGCGGCTCAACCCGAAGAAGTGCGTGTTTGGTGTTCCCTTTGGCAAGCTTCTGGGCTTCGTGATGTCCCACAGAGGGATCGAGGCCAACCCAGAGAAGGTCAAGGCAATCAAAGACATGAGTCCACCACAAACCCTCAGGGAAATGCAGAAGCTCGCCAGACGCGTAACTGCATTAGGGTGCTTCATCTCCAAGCTGGGAGAACGTGCCCTGCCCTTCTTCAAGGTGATGAAGAAGAAGGGCCCGTTCGAATGGACACAAGAGGCTGATGAAGTGTTCCAAGATCTTAAGAAGTACCTGACCAGCCCTCCAGTGATGGTGGCTCCACGCCACACCCTACTTCGCCAGCGCAGCTCTGGTGGCGGTTCGGGAGGAGTGCCGGGTCAAGGCCGCATCGGCCGCAACCCCGACCGCGGCAACTCAAGGCCAGGAAGGCCTCGCGAGGGTCACGGCCTCGGCAGATGGGGACCAGCCTCAATAGGAAGACGCCCCCAGGGCTAAGGGCACCTCACCAAGCAGTCAGGAGCCGGGGGCTCCAATGTCTCCGGGGGCGCTCAACTCTCCGGAGGATGCGGGCTCCGTCGGCGCGCCCACCCTCGTCGAGCATCCTGTGTATTTTGTCAGCACGGTGCTGCGGGATGCAAGGGCACGGTACCCCATGCCCCAGAAGCTCTTGCTCGCGCTATTGGTGGCCTCGCGGAAGCTGTGGCACTACTTCTAAGGTCACCCCATCAAGGTCGTCTCAGCTTACCCATTGGAGAGGGTGCTTAGGAGTCCCAACTCCGCTAGAAGGGTCGCTGAAAGGAACATCGAGCTGCAAGAATTTCAGTTGGAATTTAGCACGACCAGAGTCGTCAAAGGAGCCGCACTTGCAGATTTTGTGGCAGAGTGGACAGAGGCACCAGGGCTCGAGGCAGGCGAAGATCGGTCGCTTTCCCCAGGAAGCGAGGCACTAGACGGCTGGGTTATGCACTTCGATGGAGCATTCTTGCGACATGGCACGGGGGTTGGCGCAGTGCTTATATCCCCCACTCAGGACAAGCGCTATTACGCCGTGCAGCTCTGTTTCCAGCAGGGCGAGAAGGTTTTCAACAATATAGTAGAATACGAGGGCCTCATAGCAGGCTTAAAGGCCACAGCCACACTGGGGGTGAAGTGCCTCATCATCAAGGGTGACTCACAGCTCCTCGTCAACTTCTCCAACAAAGTGTACGAGCCCAAGGACGAGCACATGGAGGCATATCTTGCAGAAGTGCGCAAGATGGAAAAGTAGTTTTTGGGACTGGAGCTGCAGCATGTGCCCCGCGGCACCAACCAAGAGGCTAATGACATCGCCAAGAGGGCATCAAGGCGGCTGCCTCAGGAGCCTGGCGTTTTCGAGGAACGACTCTTCAAGCCCTCAGCAGCACCGTCACTATCAAGCGCAGCGCAACCTCGAGAGGAACTCCCTCAACCGCCTGCCTCAGGAGCTCCGGCCTGTGGCCCGAGCTCAGGAGCACGCTTGCTCCTAGCGTTGGAGCCTCAGGAGGGATGCTAGAATGCGGAGCTCAAGGATTACCTGATGCAAGGGACTTTACCAGAGAAAGAAGAAGACGCGGAACGCGTGGCCCGGCAGGCCACAACCTACTGCATCCAAGATGGAGAGCTCTATCGGAAGCGGCCAAATGGTGTTTCCCTGCGTTGCATCTCTAGGGAACAGGGGAAGGAGTTGCTGGCAGACATTCACGGTGGAGACTGTGGGCACCACTCATCATCACAGACCCTCGTCGGCAAGGCGTTTCGCAGCGGGTTTTACTGGCCTACAGCACTCAACGACGCAATCGAACTGGTGAAGGCTTGCGAAGCCTGCCAGTTCCATGCCAAGCAGATTCATCAGCCAGCTCAGGGCTTGCAGAACATCCCACTCTCATGGCCGTTCGCAGTCTGGGGGCTGGATATCCTGGGTCCATTTCTTCGAGCGCCTGGGGGCTACCGCTACCTCTACGTCGCCATCGACAAGTTCACCAAGTGGGCGGAGGTGGAAGCCATCTGCACTGTCGGATTTCAGGTTCCAGCAGACCCTTGAGGTTCGAACTCTGGGGTGCGCACGAAGATCTTTCCCCTACCAGCTCACGCGTCAAAGTCTCGCGAAGGATCTAGGCTAGAAAGAAGAACACACAAGGGACACAAGATTTATACTGGTTCAGTCCACCATTGTGGTGTAATACTCTACTCCAGTGTGTGGTGTGGTGGATTGCCTCAGGGGCTGATGATGAACAGTACAACGGGAGAACAGCCTCGCGAGGGGCTGTTCTTGAGCTAGTGCGATGAACTACTTGGGTGAGTTCAGTCGCCTCTCTCTAGTCTATGCGTCTTTTTCAGACAGATGCTCCCTCTTCCCTACTATGTGGTGGCTAGTCCTATTTATAGAGGGAGGCCCTGGGCCTCTTCGCAAATAATGAGCGGGAAGGGCGCCAACAATTGGCCATTTTGAAGGGGAACATCTAGTACACTTATCTTAACTAAAGTTGGTCTTCGGCTGCCAAAGGCTCTGACGATGACGCGTCCCTGGGCTCCACGATGACCTCCATCATGTCGTTCTGCTGGTCTTGGTCTTGTTGCACCAAAACGGTAACCTTTGCCTGACGCCTTGGTCTATGCTTGCCCCCTTTGCACTGAAAGGGAAACAAGGACATTGCCCAGGCCGGCGCCCGCCTGGTCTCGATCGTCATGGCTTGCGTCACGGGCTCCTCGGGAGGTACCCCGCCTTGATCTCTCCGCCTCCTCGCGATCCTGTCTGGGGAGGCTGCTCCTGAGGAAGCTTCCTGTCGTTCGCCTCGCGAGGCTTGGCCCCTCGCGAGGGTCTTGAGCTTGAGCTGATGAGGCTGGGCTGCATTGGGCCCCCACTTGAGCCACGCCGCAGGCCGCAGGCAGGCAAGTCTGGGGACCCCCATTCCTAGAACGCCGACAGTAGCCCCCGGGCCCAAGGCGCGCCCGGACTTGGCTTAGCAGAGAAGCGAAGGGGCAAGTGCGAAGCACCGCGGGCACCAACAGCCTGCGGCCATGGGCGTCGCGTGGCGGTTGATTGGACATGGGCGTCTCCACTTCCCACGATGCCTCATTATATGCCCGGCTAGGTGGACCCATGGTTGCACACAATTATTCCCCTTTTGCCTTCCGCGTGCTCCCCGCCCTTCCTTCTTCTTCCGGCTCCAACCTATGCCTACAATCCGGCTCGAGCTCTCCCCTCTTTCCACCGCCATGGCGCCAACGAAGACGGAAAAGGGAAGAAGCACGCGCCTTCGTCCCGCTCGCCTCCGGCGGTGGCCCCCACCATCGATCAGTCAATCATACTCAATCCCGAGGCCTTGCTCAAGGTCCGTTCTGCTCTTGCCACCATCTTCAATGAGTGCGGTCGGACCACGGTCTAGCCTGCGTCCCATGCTTCCATTAATAGGGTCGTCACGGAGGTCCGCTTCTTCGCCGACGCCTTATGGGCGGGTCTGGTTCCCCCTTTCTCTGCTTTCTTCAATGTGGTGCTCTCCCATTATCAGATCCACATGATGCACCTCGTGCCTGAGTCCATTACCCTCCTAGCTGTCTTTGCTTTTGTTTGCGAGGCAATGGTGGGCATTCCTCCTTTCGTCGCCCTGCTGCACCACTTCTTCTCTTTGCTCCTGAGCGACTCCACTCAATGCTTGGGGTTGTGTGAGCTTCCTTGCCGTGCCAGAGACGGCTACTTCAGGGATCGACTTCGGCCTTCCTCCCCCTGAGGCCAAGTTCAGAGAGCGGTGGCTGTATGTGGATGTTGGGGTGCCCAGCCCCCTGCTCTCGCACCCAACCTTGCCTGCTGTTCCCAACTCTAGCTGGGGTCATGAGGTGCTCGTGAGCCCCCGGCTCGCTTTCGCCTGGTGCCGCTTTGAGAGCTTGAGGCACTCAATGTGACGGTGCCCAAGGTGGTGAAGGAGTTCCTACAGAGTCGCATTTCCCCTCTCTAGCGCCACTCTCGCTGGATGTGGGACTTTGCGGGGCACAAAGACCGCATGCGGCTCCAGGAGGAGGACCTGGCGCCTGAAGCGCGAGGACGGTGCTCAAGGTCCGGACTGGCGATCCTTCCCCAGACAGCCTTCTTCATGATGGTGCCCTCTTGTATCTTTGTTCAGGCAGGGCCGATTTCGTGAAGGAGATGCCCAACTTCGATGAGTGGGGGCTGCGCCCGGCTGGCCTCAGGGGGGCCCGTGAGAACCCTGTCGCCGTGGTTGCTCTTCCGGTGTTAGGCGATGGGGCTGGGAGACGAGAACTACCGGGAGCCGAAGGGGATGATGTTGAGGTGCTGATGCCACGTGGAGCTCTGGAGGCGGCATCTCCTAAAGCCCGTCCTGGAACAGTGGCAGGCGAGGAGTTGCAGCCTACGGCTCCCGAGGACCCGGTCGTTCCTCATGAGGCGGCGCCCGATGGTGTCCCTCAGGCCGGTCCCCTTAGCGCTGATCGCCTTGACGCCTCTTCCATGCCAAAGACCGACCCCTCCACCGAGCGCTTAGGCCGGTTTCGCGTAGACTTCGTGGCCCTCCGCAAGAGGAAGGAGGCCTTGGGCGGTAACGATCGCCGTTGCCGCCTGTTGAAGCGCAGGAAGTACTTTGCCATGGACGAGTAAGTCCTCTTCTTTCTTTGCTCCTTTATTTCTCTGTTCTTGTAGCTGATCGTGGACTTTTAGGGCCCTTCCTGCTGAATTCGCGGAGACGGCCAAGGAGCCATCCCCCCAAGCTCTGTCCTCACTGCTGACCCTTGGCGCTCCGAGCTCGAGTGGCGCCCCTGCCACTCGGCCAGTCAGAGAAGTGGCCCATCCCGCTGGGCATCTCGAGCCTGCGCGTGCCATCCTCCCTTCACAAGTTCTCCTGGGGCACAACCAGCTTGCCCCATGCTCCTTCCTTGATCGTGGACGGTGATTGGCTGAAGTCAGCCTTAAGCTCTTCCTCTGGGACAGACCGGTGCCAGGCCGGGCTCTTGGCACGGCCCGTCCGGCGATTGCTGGGGCACCAGCCCCCAGCCCTGCGCTGGGAGGGTGCATGCCTCCCCAGTGCCATACGGATTCGCCAGTGGCGGAGGGTGATGCGGAAGACGTACTCAGGCATGCTCGCGAGCGCCGCGCCCTTCGCCAATAATTCCTCCAGGGGGTGGGGGATGCAGTGAGCCGGATCAGGGCGGAGCTTGCTGGCAAGGATGCGTGCCTCGAGGCCGAAGGTGTGCGCCTCGCTGAAGAGAGGCGCAAGCTGAAGGTAGCCGTTGCCCTTGCGCGTCACCGGCGTGACCTTGACAATGCGAAGGCTGAAGCGTCACAGGCGGCCTCGTAAGAGACCTGCTCTCAAGCTGTTGAGGAGGCCCGAGAACCAGACCGACGGTGCAAGGATGCAGAGGAGCGCGTGTGGGAGCTCCAAGCATGGAGCAACTCTCTGGAGGAGCAAGTGGCACTGCGCCAGGCGGCCCTTGTGTCGCTGAAGGAGGCTTCGGTCGACCAGGCGGAGCTCCATAAGCGCGAGGAAGCACTGACGCTGGAGGCCACCGAGCGCAACCTTGACCTGGAGTAGTTGGAGACGAGGGAGCGCCTGGTGGCTCAGGCGAAGGATGACGTCGCCGCGCGCGAAGCCCGAGCCCAAGAGGAGGTCGACCGCCGCGTGGCTGAAGCTCGGTCAGATCTCGAGCGCCAATATGAAGCGAGGTTGGAGCTGATCAGGGCCGAAGCTGAGGGCACGACCGTGGCCCTTAGGGCCAAACTGGCTGAAGTGACGCGGGGTGCGGACTCCTCCGCAGCCTCCCTTGGCGCAGCGCAGACGGAGCTGGCCTCTTCCCAAGCCGAGCTGCTTCTTCTCCGACAGAGGGATGATGGCGCCGAGGCCATCGCCCGGCAGAACGAGGATGAGATCCATCAGAGGTGGATTCTGGAGCATGAGCAAGCCCCCATCCTCTGAACGCTCAGGGAACGGGCTAACACGCCCCTGGGCAACATTTGCGAGGCTGCTGCCGAGGTGCCGCATGAGACCAACTATGCCGGCAACCTCCAATATTTCACTGATGGGGTGACGCTTCTATAGAACTGCTCCGAGAGGTCTCATTGGCTCGTCGAGGAGCGGAGCCGGTCCTTGCTCGGGCATGCCTTCTCCCGTGTCTTCAGCTATCTGCAGGACAGGGATCCCCACATCGATTTCGATGCCGCCATTGCACCTGTGCCCATAGCCATTCGGGGCGACCTGGCGCAATGGGTGGAGGACAATGTGGATGCCCTCGTCAGGGCCTTCGCATCTGACGATGATGGCGTGATCGTGGACGCCGATGAAGGTGGCATGGTGGACACGCTTGGCGCTGGCGGAGGTGCTGGCAGTGATGGTGATGATGCCAGCGACGCCAGTGACGCCTCCGGAGGCGCCCCAGATGACGCGGCGAGTGATATGTCTGATTGATAGTACGTCACCGCTGCTTACCCTGCATGAAGAAGGTTCGGGCTCGGTCCTAAAGACTGTAAGAGCATTTTGGGAGGGGAAGCCCCTCATGTAAAGGTTTGCGATCGATATCCTTGTAAGCATAATGCTGCGTGTGGGCTTAGCTACTGTCCCGGTGATGGGTCAGCTGACCTGTTTACCTTTTGACCCCGACGAATCCCGAGCGGGCCTGTGAGGGCTGCAACGCCTCAAGTGTCTTCTGGGTGATCCCATTGATCCTGCGATGAGAACCTCCGGAGAGGGTGCGGCAACAGTAGTCCAGATTGTAGACGTGCTTGGCCTGGCCCGGCTCGCGAGGGGCTCGCGAGGGGAGGCAGATGACGCTAACTTGGACGTAAAGCCGAAACCAGAACATGAGAGATTGCTCGAACGAGACTAAGCACCCCTTCCCCAGACACACACAAGTCTCAAGCTCAAATCCAACTCAAATTCAAATCGAAGAAACTTGTTAACAGAGCGAAAGGAAAAAAGAAAAAAGCCGCGTCCGGCACCTAGTCTAGTCTTCGACATCTTCTCACCAGGGGGGAGCTAAGTGCTGCCACTAGGCGTGGGCGGGAGCCCCCGAGGCCCGAGGGTGGCTCTACGGAGACTCCGGGGCGTGTACAGCCCCACTCATTATTACGTGAGAGTGTCACGGGGCGGCGAGCTTCATAGGCACTAGGCCTTCTTCACAGGTACCGGCCTTGCTTCATATCGCCAGACGAGGGCCCCGCCTTGCGCCACACTCTACCGCCATTGACGGCGACCGGAAACCAAGGACGACACCAATGGGGTAGAGCGGTCGCCAACGGTTCCCCCGACGACCATGGGTCCTCTGCCGGGGGCAGGCCCTATGGCACCTCCCCGGCAGAGGGCCTACCTCCGGAGAACGCCTTGCGCTGGGCGCCACAGGGACGAACCCGGATCTCGGCCCCTCTCCTGCAGCCCCCGGTGGCCTCCTCCAGAGGGGTAAGAGGCTGCAGCATTGGGGCAGCCATCTGCCGCGTCGACCTATACCTCCTGTGACCCATGGTTAGCATAAGGTTGCTCCTAAGGAATTAGTGGTACCAGATAGTTGCTGCCACCGGCGCGGCCGTCGAGGCCCTCTTGGGGCTCCTGAAAGAGCTCAGCTTCTGGTGGCTCCTCGCCCTAGCCTAGCCCGAAGAACGAGCCATGGTCTTCTTCCAATGCACACTCTCGATCCACCATGTGGGGCACATAAGCTTCTGGGACCGCCGCCCGGCGGTTCTCGCCGTAGTGCCCCACATGCCACGCAATCCGGCCTAGAGCGTTGTCTTGAGGGTGATGGCACGGTGGCCCGCCGGGGCCGAAGGCCGCGGCGTGTGCTCCTTCGCCGGCCAGAGATGGGGCCGGCGCGACTTGGCGCCCGGTGCTGACGGCCGGGTTGGCGTTGAGTAGGGCCTGGAGTCCGCTCGGAGTTGCGTGGGCACGTATGGGTCAGCCATACGGCCCGCCCTGGACCTGGGGTGGCAGCTGGACGCAGAAAAGAGGTGCTCCCGAGGCGGCGCGTCCAGGAGTTCGGCTACTCGCTCCAGCAACACGTCACGGCTGCCCTCCAGCAGCCGGCACCATAGCAGCTCTCGGGCCACCGTGAGCGCGGCCCTGGAGTTCGCCTGCTCCCCTCGAGTGTGCGGTGCTGTGGCCGCGGCGTGGTTCGAAGCTCTTGCTGCTGACCGCACCTGCCGCGGTGTGAGGGCAGGCGACGTTTGGCCGCATCGCCCGTGCCCCACAGTGCCCTGCGGAGTGCGAGCTACCTGAGGCACAAGGCTGAGGTCGCCCTGGGCCGGTGGCACGGAGTGGACGGGCCACACCGCCCAACGGTCATTGGCAGTCGGGTCGCTTGACATCAAGGCGGCGAGGCGACGAAACGCGAGGCGGAAGAAGGATTCCGGCGTACCCCTACCTGGTGCACCAAATGTCAGATTTCGGGTTCCGGCAGACCCTTGAGATTCGAACTCTGGGGTGCGCACGAAGATCTTTCCCCTACCAGCTCACGCGTCAAAGTCTCGTGAAGGATCTAGGCTAGAAAGAAGAACACACAAGGGACACAAGATTTGTACTGGTTCAGGCCACCATTGTGGTGTAATACCCTACTGCAGTGTGTGGTGTGGTGGATTGCCTCAGAGGCTGATGATGAATAGTACAAAGGGAGAACAGCCTCGCGAGGGACTGTTCTTGAGTTGGTGCGATGAACTTCTTGGGTGAGTTCAGTCACCTCTCTCTAGTCTATGCATCTTCTTGAGACAGATGCTCCTTCTTCCCTACTCTGTGGTGGCTAGTCCTATTTATAGAGGGAGTCCCTGCGCCTCTTCCCAAATAATGAGCGGGAAGGGCGCCAACAATTGGCCATTTTGAAGGGGAACATCTAGTACACTTATCCTGACTAAAGTTGGTCTTCGGCTGCCAAAGGCTCTGACGATGATGCTGCCCTGGGCTCCACGATGACCTCCATCCTGCCGTTCTGTTGGTCTTGGTCTTGTTGCACCGAAACGGTAACCTTTGCCTGACGCCACGGTTTGTGCTTGCTTCCTTTGCACCGAAAGGGAAACAAGGACACTGCGCAGGCTGGCGCCCGCCTGGCAACCGCCTGGTCTCGATCATCATGGCTTGCGTCATGGGCTCCTTAGGAGGTACCCCGCCTCCTCGCGAGCCTGTCTGGGGAGGCTGCTCCTGAGGAAGCTTCCTATTGTCCACCCCGCAAGGCTTGGCCCCTCGCGAGGGTCTTGAGCTTGAGCTGATGAAGCTGGGCTGCATTGGGCCCCCACTTGAGCCACGTCACAGGCCGCAGGCAGGCATGTCTGGGGACCCCCGTTCCCAGAACGCCGACACGCACCATCCTGGTTGGTTCTGCAGTCAAGTACATCAAGGGCCTCATGAGCCAGTTCGGGGTGCCTAATCGCATCATTACCGACAACGGTCCGAAGTTCACCAGCAATCTCTTCACAACATATTGTGCTAACCTTGGAACACAGATATGCTACGCTTCGGTGGCGCATCCCCGGAGTAACGGCCAGGCTGAACGCGCCAACGCAGAGGTCCTGAAGGGCCTCAAAACCAGCACCTTCAAGAAGAAGCTGGAGGCCTGCGACAGGGGCTGGTATGACAAGCTCCAGTCGATGCTATAGTCCGTCCGCACTACCGCCACCAAGTCGACTGGCGAGACCCCATTCTTCCTCGTCTACGGAGCAGAGGCGGTCCTCCCTCACAAGGTCAGACGTCGCTTCACGCGGGTCCTAGCGTTTGATGAAGCGCAACAGGATGCCATGCGGGGGATGGACCTCGTGTTGGGGGAGGAACACCGTCGGGAGACCGCGCTACGAGCAGCAAGATACTAGCAGGCGCTGCGGTGGTACCACTGCCGCAACATCTACCCCAGGACTCTCGAGGTAGGTGACCTCGTGCTCAGACGGGTGCTCTCCAGGGAAGGGCTGCACATGCTTCACCCATGTGGGAGGGCCCGTTCAAGGTTGTTCACGTTTCCAGACCTGGCGCCGCGCGCTTGGAGACCCAGGAAGGGGTGCCCATTCCGAACGCGTGGAACATTCAGCACCTCTGGAGGTTCTACCCTTGAAGTAAGGCCCAGTGCCTGTAAAGAAGACCCGGTGCCTGTGAAGTAAGGCCCAGTGCCTGTAAAGAAGGCCCGGTGCCTGTGAAGAAGGGTCGAGTACCTATAAAGAAGGCACGGTGCCTGTGAAGCTCGCCGCCCCAAGAAAGGCCCGGTGCTTGTGAAGAAGGCCCAGTGACTGTGAAGCTCGCCGCCCGTGACACTCTCACGTAATAATGAGTTGGGGATGTACACGCCCCGGAGTCTCTAGAGTGCCGCCCTTGGACCTCGGGGGATCCCGCCCACGCCCAGTGGCAGCACTTAGCTCCACGCTGGTGAGAAGACGTTTAAGACTAGACTAGGTGTCGGACGCGTCTTTTCATTTGCTTTCTGCAGTAGGCTTGTTCAACCTTGTTCGAGACTTTATTGGAGTTGCCTCTAGTGTTGTTTGCCATCCTCTGCCTTTGATTCTCTGTCTTTGTTTTCCACCTGGCTCGTTCTCTCTTTCTCAAGCCTCGCGAGGGGGCTACACGGGCGCCCTCGTGAGCACTTTCTTGCCTAATTTCGTGAGGCTCCCTCACTAAAGTTCACAGCGGGAGCACCCCTCCCGGTCCATGCCCCACGGGCATCGCGACGCGACCGCAGGACCTAAGCTGGTCACCTCGCGACAAAGGTTCGAAAGCTGCCCTCCCATAGGACGCCCAGCGAGGCCTCAAACAAGTACCTCACGAGGCGAAAACTGCAGCGAACCTCCTGAGCTAAGTTGTTCCTACGCACAAGCACACAGCCGCAACACCATAACATAGCACGGTAATGGTAGAAATAGCATGATAATTAAGGGTAATAGTCTTGCACGCCCCCACGGGGCTCCATACTTCTCCCACTCTCAATGGAGGAAAATGAGAAAAACAAAATAAACGCGGCGCACCCCGCGACGGCTCGCGAGGAGGGATCCGCACCGCCCTCCCGAGCTCAATCAGACTCCTCCTCGCACTTCACCAAGGCGAGACGGTGGGACGACCCGCTACCACCCTCGAAGCGGGCACGATGACGTTGTGGATGATCGCGGCCACCGCTGGAGGAGCTGTCACCAGAGGAAGAGCCGCTGAAGTTCGGCGAGCTGCGGACACCGCCAGGAGCGGGTGTCGGTGTCAAAACCAGCGGACCTCGTAGTAGGGGTCCTAAGCTAGGCGTCTTGGAGCGATGGTAACATGGACACGGTTTTACCCAGCTTCGGGCTCTCTTGATGAGATAATACCCTACATGCTGCTTTTGATTGTATTCATATGGGTGTAGTACATAGTACATGTGTCTACCACGAGATTGTAGTAATGAATATGACATTGTTTGTTGACTAGCCTGGCCTCAGTTTATATAAGATACCGGAGGCCTAGGGTTTAGGAGAGTCCTTGTCTTGGGCGCCAAGTCCTGTGGAGTCTTCCTTGTATGCGGCAGGGGTTGCCCGAACTGGCCCATGAGTATACGGCCATGGGGGTCCTCGGCCCAATCCAACTGATCGGGAGACGACGTGGTGAGTACCCCCTAGTCCAGGACACCGTCAGTAGCCCCCTGAACCGGTCTTCAAGTTGGGGATGCTCCTCGATTCTTCCGGACTGTTCTTCACCTTCGGTCGTTGGTCTTGAAAACTAGTTCAACAAATCTTCTCGTCTTTGATCTTGAGGATCGCTGTCGGTGTCAAATCCGGCATATCTCGTGGTAGGGGTCCTAAGCTAGGCGTCTTGGAGCGATGGAAACATGGACTCGGGATTTCACACAGGTTTGGGCCCTCTTGATGGAGGTAAAACCATACGTCCTGCTTTTGATTGTATTCATATGGGGTGTAGTACAGAGTATATGTATCTACCACGAGATGATAGTAATGAATATGAGATTGTCTATTGACTAGCCTGGCCTCGGTTTACATAAGACACTGGAGGCCTAGGGTTGAGGAGAGTCCTTGTCTTGGGCGCCAAGTCTTGTGGAATCTTCCTTTTATGCAGCAGGGGCCGTCCGAACTGGCCCATGAGTATACGAACATGGGGGTCCTTGGCCCAATCCAACTGATCGGGAGACGACATGGTGAGTACCCCCCTAGTCCAGGACACCGTCAGTAGCCCCCTGAACCGGTCTTCAATTGGAGACGCTCCCCGATTCTTCCGAACTGTTCTTCTTCTTCGGTCATCGGTCTTGAAAACCGGTTCAACAAACCTTTCCATCTTCGATCTTGAGGATCGCCAAAGTGAATCCGAAGAGTTTACACATCGGGTATCCGAGGAGCCCCTTTAAGTTTCCAGCCTTTATCAATGCCTTGTTATTTTTATGCCATGCCTCGAGTTTTGAAGTTGTTCCTGAGCGGCAACATCCTCTTGCGTCCGAGCTCCAACTCTGGGCTGCATTCGAGGTATCTTTAGCAGCCGAGCAACAACGCCGAACCGCTTCCGAGCTCCAACGATGGAGTGTATCCTCGCTCCACTGCCGGAATGTATCCGAGCTCCACCGCCGATTTGCATCCGAGCTCCAATGCCGTACTATGTCCAAGCTCCAACGCCGGACTATATCCAAGGTGTCATAGATCACCTTGGTTCAAAAAAGTTGAAGGAGTTTTGCCGAGCTTAATGCCGAAAATGCCCTCTACGGAGCCAACCACTAGCGTCCGAGCTTTATGCCGGACTACTTCTGGGGTGTCTATTGTAGTCGAGCACCAACGCCGGACTGTATCCGAGGTGGTGCAGCACCTCGGCCATGGGTTGATTTTTATGAATTTAATTCCAAATTATGCAATGTAATCTCTGCTGAGATGTATAGCCAGTAGCCCTCAAGGTGCGTGTTGGCCTAATATCCGGGATGCACCTGAAGGAAAAAATCAAACCGCTGACCCTAGTAGCCCCTGAGACTTAGGTCCATTCATAAAATCAGCCTGAGGATCAACTCCCAGCTCGGCAACATATTTAGGAATAGAAACGAGGTGTGCAAAGTCCTCGATACTCAGGTTGGGTGCGGCCGACCAACCTGAGGATAATAATCTCCTCGAAAACTATATTGTACTTTAAATTTGCTGCATTGGATTGTCAATGTAGTAGCCCCCGAGACACTGGTCGGGTGGCAACACCAGATCAGGGGATCGATGTGCCCTTTTAATATTTGTAAATAATAAGGCCGAAGCCCAGTAGCCCCGGAGCCTTAATGCGGGAACGGGAGGCCGAATTAAGGATCGATATCCATAGTAAAATCACAAATTATATGTAATGACTCTATGTATCCAAGTACTTTACGTCATTAATGCTCGGATCCGCATTGTACAAAACTTTGTTGACCGACCATCGGCTTCAACCTCCTTGGCCCACAGCCGAGGGGTGTTTGTCCTACTTTATAAAGCCTTTATGAGGGCAAAGATTTTCGGCAAACAAGGTAATCTGGCCATACGGTTTTATAAACAAAGGTACGCCGAGAGACATGTTATATTATTGCTTAACATTTAAAACATTGTCCAAAGAAAATAGTCCCGCTATCGGTTCCTTTCTTTGGGTTGTCATGCTAAGCATGATCATGAAACCTCAGCTCCGATCAACGTGGCAGGAAAATACCGAGGATTTAGTTCAGTGAAAGCTTCCAAACTGTATGGTCTAAATGAACCCAAATTTTCACTTCTGTTGTGACTGTTTACAATCTGAAAGTGGCCCATCATCGGCTTCTACCCCCTTGTAGATGCTACACAGGGTGTTTCCGGAATAACAAAACAACCCTTAGCCGACCTCTCGGTGCCCGAAGGTGGTCGTGTTGGCGGAAAACGAGGCAATCAGATATGCGGGCTTTATAACATTCACTTATTCATAGGAGATTAAAGTTGGGAGGCCAGCAAGTAGCCCCTTGGTTAGTGTTCGGCGACAGCCGAGGTCAAGCCGTAAACACTTCGGCCAATGTTATGGACGGCCCGTCATTTAATACAGTCATCGGACCGCTGACCAGTTTAAGCTTATTGTGACAGTCAGTTTTCGGCTTTCTCCATTGAGGTGCTTAACCATGCGAGCTGGAAGCACAATTGAAGTGGTTCTCCCTTTGCACACCTAGCCGAACAAAGCGGAACATAGGAGGCAAGCACAGGAGCCGGGCAACCCAACTATTGACCGAAGACACAATTCGAAACTGATGCATATATACCAATATCCGAGAATATTTGCCGAATCTCTAAAGGTATCCGGCGCTACACTGCGAGACTTATGCGGAAAACACACAAATGGTTGAAAAGTGCCGTAGGATTGGCAAATCAAAAATGTCAGTAAAAACCCGACGTCCGAACTAAATGAATTGTTCGGTGCCAATCAGAAAATTGGTCTTAGAAAAAAAATTGTGCTTCTGTCGTGCTTTAACATGACACATCCTATCTCAAGACTTCAAGCGGGTCAGCCTACGGCTTCAACCTTCAATCCTGAAGGCGGAGTACTTCTTGTTAGGCCAGTTTAGCAAACTTTAGCGGCTTTGAGAGAGAAATTAGGCTCCCCGGCTATTAACCGCACACTCGTGTCGAAAAAAGGAGTGATAGAAAAAAGACTTTGCAATAACTAAGAAGAAGAACACTTATTATAAAATAGCTCACATAAATTTAAGAGCCCCCGAGTGACTTGGGTAAAAGAATTTTATGTATAATGATTGTATGTACCGAAGTACTTATATCATATATGTGTTCACCTGACCTTTATACGCATCTTAACCAACCATCGGCTTCTCCCTCTTCGGTCAAGGACTGAAAAGTGTTATATACTCCCCTTGTCGAGAATATCAACGGTGTTTCCGATAACCAGGCAATCAGGCCATAAGGTTGTAACAGACAAAGCGCTCTGAGGGAACTTATGCTATATTACCGCCGAAGTGTAAGAAGCACCTTCGAAGAAAATAGTACCGCCACCGATACCTTTCTTTGGTTGCTCACTATGAGACTTGTGCAATAGACTTTTTGTACTCATGAGTTCCGTTGTGTGCCGACCATTATTGAAAACGGTAAGAGCGCTAGCTTTCGGCTTCACTCAGTATGAGGTCCGGCTTGGGTGACCCGATCGTGACAATCGCAGAGGTGCTCCCTTTACTCCTTAGCCGAACAATCAGAAACGTAGGGGTAAACACAGGAGCAAGGCAACCCAGCTTGCAAATCACTTAGGTCAATATGGTGCATATTATGGCGTAATAGATGAACAAGGAACGAAGCCGTACAAGTATAATCATATGCAAGAGGAAAAGCTCCAGGAGGGGAGCCCCCAAGTAAACGGGGTATTTGAATTTGTGTGCCACAAACAAAGTTATGACAAGGAATTTTTTCGCAAACAACTTTTTGCCAATTAAGTATAATGCTTGGTCGAGTCGAACAAAATTTTAAACTGAAAGTTTTTGAGCATGAGAGCAACTTAGCTAGTTAATGTGCTAGGTGTTGATGACGCGGTCCGAGCTTGATGCGTGACAAGGTCCCAGCCCCCGGGGCTTCCTCGAGGTGGCGGAGCGAAGAGCTCGGCACTCTGAAGTGGCGACGTAGCATGGCCAATGTGGCGAGGTGGAACCCCCAGTCCGATCGAGGCGACGGAGCAGGCCGGCAGTATGACGTCGAAGTCTCCAGCGTGGGTTAATGAAGTGATGACGAAGCCCCGGTCTAGCCGAGGTGACGTGGTACGTCGGTACACCGAGGTGACAGTGCTGCCGGACCCGGATCATTTATCTGTGCACGGAAAATAGTGCAAGCCGGAGATAATAGTAATAATAAATTAATAAAAGTTGCATAATTAATAATTTATGCAAAGTGAGTAATAAAAGAAATATGGCTCATGTGCCGAACACTCGATGAGGTAGAGCTCGCTCAACGATCCCGAAGTGACCGCGTGACGCAGTGGAAGTCGATTACCTACACATGTAAAATAGTGTATTCCAAAAATAAAAAAATCTTCCACTTAATTGACATAAGTGAAGTAAAAAAATTGAATATATATGGCCTAGGCGACAAGGTCAGCCCGGCGGAGCGGCAATGCGGAAAAGTTGACACAGGGACACGCGCTAACGCGAATGACTTGGTCGACGCAGGCGGAACAACGACATCGGCCTGCCGAGGTGTTGGCGCGGCCCAACCTAAATAGATTGCCTGCGCGCACAATGTAGTGCAACCAAGAAATAAAAATAATGAAAAAAGGTGCATAATTAATTTATGCGAAGTAAAAAAAAGTTTGGTAAATATGGCCTGTGTGTTGAGGCTAGCTCGATGGTATGAGGGCATTGTGGCGCGGTGATGTCGACACAGGTCGGCCAACCTCAGTGACGGCGAGACGCTGGCTAGACTGACGTCGTGCACAAGTGTCGACAAAATACCCCTGCAAAAATAATGCATGGCAAGACAACAGAAAATATTATGTGCAATAATTTTGGGAGCTAACCGAATAGTTACGAAAAATAAAACCTGCTCGGTGGCGATGATCCGGACTGAAGTAAACCGACGAACTGATCCGTACTGAGCATGCTGTGAAAATAGTCCTTACCATACTTAGTAGTACTTTTGTTTTGCGTACTTGTTAGCAAAAGTAATGAGGAAAATGGAGATTGACTAGGTAGGTATTGAATAATAAAAACGGGGAAAAACAAATCTCCCTATAGTGTGCTGCCACCAAGCCGAGCTCTGATCGGTGCACTACCCCGCACTGTCTCTTCGACGCGCATCATTTTTTTTGCTGGATTGTCTACCGCCGCCGCTCTATGCATGCGCTGCTGCGCATGTGTTTGCTCGTATAATCCCTTTGATGGCAAGTCCTTCCGGCCGTCGTGAATGCCTCCATGAGGGCCCAGTCAAGTGAAAGCTTGCTAGGCCACTACGTGATCACAACAAAGATCAACAAAAAGAATGCTTAATTAGTAATCTGGACAGATTAGTATATAGCCGGACAAAAACGGTGATATTCATCCATTAGATATCGAGAAGCGTGCTAAAGTTTATCTGTAGACAAATCGTCCCCGACAACTGCAATTCGTTTGCAGATGTAATGTCCGTCTGACTGCAAATAAAAGTGCACCGATGGAACACCCTTTGATGTAAGGCTAGCTTGCGCTGTTCATCAATTAGACTATTCATCAATTAGACTAAGAAGATCATGCTGCAAAAAGTAGCGCTTGACTGAGTTAGCTATGCAACAAAGGAAAATATTGCTTCCTCATAGTACTAGTGCATGATAGCGACATCAATGTGTTGGGTTAAAAAGAAAGAGCGTCAAGAAAAGGAAAGAAATCCCCTGGATTGTCCTCGGTGCCGCATGTGCTTGCATGATCTAGGCATGAACTCCTTGGGACCCAGCACCGTGTACGTCATGCAAGGTCGGCCGACTGCTGGTCGGTCTCTACGAAGGCATCTGGCGGGGGCCCCGACTCGCTACTATGTTCGGATTGCCCGCCGTCGCTCCAGATTAAAATTAGTCTGCGAATAAAATAGTGCAAGACTACAAGAACTAATTGCAAAAGAAATTTGATGTAGTCAAAATAGATTGAATTGAAATCATAACACCTGATTTATGCCGTCAATCCATGACGACACCTACAAGACTCTCAATGAAATCACCAATGTCGGTGTCAAATCCGGCATATCTCATAGTAGGGGTCCTAAGCTAGGCATCTTGGAGCGGTGGTAACATGGACACGGGATTTTACCCAGGTTCGGGCCCTCTTGATGGAGGTAAAACCCTACGTCCTGCTTTTGATTGTATTCATATGGGGTGTAGTACAGAGTATATGTATCTACCACGAGATGATAGTAATTAATATGAGATTGTTTATTGACTAGCCTGGCCTTGGTTTATATAAGACACCAGAGGCCTAGGGTTTAGGAGAGTCCTTGTCTTGGGTGCCAAGTCTTGTGGAATCTTCCTTGTATGCGGCAGGGGTCGTCCGAACTGGCCCATGAGTATATGGCCATGGGGGTCCTCGGCCCTATCCAACTGATCAGGAGATGACATGGTGAGTACCCCCTAGTCCAGGACACCGTCAATCACCGAGGTGACTCCGAAGAGTTTACACGTCGGGTATCCGAGGAGCCCCTTTAAATTTCCGTCCTTTTATCAATGCCTTGTTATTTTTATGCCAAACCTCGGGTTTGAAGTTGTTCCCGAGCGTCAACGTCCTCTTGCGTTCGAGCTCCAACGCCGGACTGCATTCGAGGTATCTTTAGCAGCCGAGCACCAACGCCGGACCGCTTCCGAGCTCCAACGCCGGAATGTATCAGAACTCCAACGCCATACTATGTCCAATCTCCAACACCGGACTATGTCCAAGCTCCAACGCCGGACTATGTCCAAGCTCGTCGGACTGTATCCGAGCTCCGACGCCGGACTATGTCCAAGCTCCAACGCCGGACTATGTCCAAGCTCCCACGCCGGACTATGTGCAAGCTCCAACGTCGAGCTATATCCGAGGTGTCATAGATCACCTTGGTTCAAAAAAGTTGAAGGAGTTTAGCCGAGCTTAATGCCGGAAATGCCCTCTACGGAGCCAGCCACTAGCATCTGAGCTTTATGCTGGACTGCTTCCGAGGTGTCTATTGTAGTCGAGCACCAATGCCGGACTGTATCCGAGGTGGTGCACCACCTCGGCCATGGGCTAATTTTTATGAATTTAATTCCGAAATATGCAATGTAATCTCTGCCGAGATGTATAACAAGTAGCCCTCAAGGTGCGTGTTGGCCTAATATCCGGGATGCACCTGAAGGAAAAAATCAAACCGCTCACCCTAGTAGCCCCTGAGACTCATGTCGATTCATAAAATCAGCCTGAGGATCAATTCCCATCTCGGGAGCATACTTAGGAATTGAAACGCGGTGTGCAAGGTCCTCGAGACTCAGGTTGGGTGCGGCCGACTAACCTGAGGATAATAATCTCCTCGGAAACTATATTGCACTTTAAATTTTCTTCATTGGATTGTCAATGCAGTAGCCCCCGAGACACTGGTCGGGTGGCAACACCAGATCAGGGGAGCAATGTACCCCTTTAATATTTGTAAATGATAAGCACGAAGCCCAGTAGCCCCCGAGCCTTAATGTGGGCATGGGTGGCCAAATTAAGGATCGATATCCGAAGTAAAATCACAAATTATGTGTAATGACTCTATGTATCCAAGTACTTTACATCATTAATGCTTGGATCCGCATTGTACAAAACTTTGTTGACCGACCATCGGCTTCAACCTCCTCGGCCAGCAGCCGAGGAGTGTTTGTCCTACTTTATAAAGCCTTTATGAGAGTAAAGATTTACGTCAAACAAGGCAATCCGGCCATATAGTTTTATAAACAAAGGTACGCAGAGAGACATGTTATATTATTGTTTAACACGTAAGAAACATCGTCCAAAGAAAATAGTCCCATATCGGTTCCTTTCTTTGGGTTGTCATGCTAAGCATGATCATGAAACCTCAGCTCTGATCGACGTGGGAGGAAAATACCGAGGATTTAGTTCGGGGAAAGGTTCCAAACTCTGTGGTCTAAATGAACCCAAATTTTCACTTCCGTTGCGACCGTTTATAATCAGAAAGTGGACCATCGTTGGCTTCTACCCCTTGTAGATGTTATGCAGGGTGTTTCCGAAATAACAAACCAACCCTTAGCCGAGGTCTCGGTGCCCGAAGGCGGTTGTGTTGGCGGAAACGAGGCAATCGGATATGCGGGCTTTATAACTTTCACTTAGTCATAGGAGCTTAAAGTTGGGAGGCCAGCAAGTAGCCCCCCGGTTAGTGTTCGGCGACAGCCGAGGTCAAGCCGTAAACAATTTGACCAATGTTATGAATGGTCTGTCATTTAACATAGTCATCGGACCGCTGACCAGTTTACACTTGTTGTGACAGTCAGTTTTCGGCTTTCTCCACTGCGGTGCTTAACCATGCATGCTGGAAGCACAATCACAGTGGTTTTCCCTTTGCACACCTAGCCGAACAAAGCAGAACATAGGTGGCAAGCACAGGAGTCGGGCAACCCAACTATTGACCGAAGACACAATTCGAAACTGATGCATATATAGCAATATTCGAGAATTTTTGCCGAATCTCTAAAGGTGTCTGGCATTGCATGGCGAGACTTATGTGGAAAACACACAAATAGTTGAAAAGTGCAGTAGGATTGGAAAACCAAAAAACGTCAGGACAAACTCGACATCCGAACTAGATCAATTGTTCGGTGCCAATCAGAAAATTTGTCTTAGAAAAAAAATTGTGCTTCTGTCGTGCTTTAACATGACACATCCTATCTCAAGACTTCAAGCGCGTCAGCCTACGTCTTCAACCTCCTATCCCCAAGGTGGAGTACTTCTCGTTAGGCCAGTTTAGCAAACTTTAGCGGCTTTGAGAGATAAATTAGGCTCCCCGGCTATTGACCGCACACTCGCGTCGAAAAAAGGAGTGATAGAAAAAAGACATTGCAACGACTAAGAAGAAGAACACTTATTGTAAAACAGCTCACATCAATTTAAGGCCCCCGAGTGACTTGGGTAAAAGAAATTTATGTATAATGATTGTATGTACCGAAGTATTTATATCATATATGTGTTCACCCGAACTTTAAACGCGTCTTAACCGACCGTCGGCTTCTCCTCTTCGGCCAAGGGCTGAAAAGTGTTATGTACTCCACCTGTCGAGAATATCAACAGTGTTTCCTATAACCAGGCAATCATGCCATAAGGCTGTAATAGACAAAACGCGCTCAGGGAACTTATGCTATATTACTGACAAAGTGTAAGAAGCATCTTCGAAGAAAATAGTACCTCCATTGATACCTTTCTTCGGTTGCTCATTGTTACTTATGAGACTTGTGCAATAGATTTTTTGTACTCATGAATTCCGTTGTGTGACGACCATCGTTGAAAACAATAAGAGCGCTAGCTTTCGGCTTCACCCAGTCTGAGGTCCGAGCTCGGATGACCCAATCGTGACAATCGCAGAGTTGCTCCCTTTACTCCCTAGCCGAACAATCAGGAACGTAGGGGTAATCACAGGAGCAAGGCAAGCCAGCTTGCAAATTGCTTAAGTCAACATGGTGCATATTGTGGCATAATACATGAACAAGGAACGAAGACGTACAAGTATAAGCATATGCAAGAGGAAAGGCTTCATAAAGGAAGCTCCCGGCTAAACGGGGTATTTGTATTTGTGTGTTACAAACAAAGTTATGACAAGGAAATTTTTCACAAACAACTTTTTGCCAAGAAAGTATAATGCTTGGTCGAACCAAACAAAATTTAAAACCGATAGTTTTTGAGCATGAAAGTGACTTAGATGGTTAATGTGTTCAGCATTGATGACGCGGTCCGAGCTTGGTGCAGGACAAGGTTTCAGCCCCCAAGCCCGATGTGGCTGAGTGAAGAGCTCGGTACTTCGAAGAGGTGAAGCTCCCAGTCTAACCGAGGTGATGGAGCAGGTCGGCCAGTGACACCGGAGTCTCCGGCTGAGTAGGCTGACAAAGCAACAACGCGGGGTTGCCACCATAGGGCGGCGCGCCAAGGCGACAACACAATTTCATCGACGGAGGCGACAACGCGGTTCAGTCTAAGTCGATTGGCTGCACAGATAAAATAGTGCAAACCAAAAGTAATGACCAATAAAGATAATAATGTATATTAAAAAAATTCTTCTACTTAATTAATATAAGTGAAGTAAATAGTGAAAGAGATATGAACTCAGCGTCGAGGTCGGCTCGGTGAAGTGGCCGTGTGGTAATGCTGACAAAGGGATGTGCGCCGAGGCCACTCCCCAACTTGATGAACGCAGGCAGGACGACGTTGTTGGCCCCATAGAGTTGACCGCATGATGAAGTCAAAGGTGATTACCTGCGCACATAAAATAGTGTAGTCCAAAAATAACAAATCTTCTATTTAATTGACATAAGTGCATTTTTTTTTGAATAAATATGGCCTGGGCGACAAGGTCAGCCCGGCGGAGCCGCAATGCGGAGCCGCAATGACACAGGGACACGTGTCGACGCGACCCCACGACTTGGTCAATGTCGGTAGGGTGACGATATCGCCTTGCCGAGGTGTTAGCGCGGCCTAACCTAAATAGGTTTCCTGCACACACAAAATAGTGCAACCAATAAATAATAATAATGAAAAAAAGGTGCATAATTAATTTATGCGAAAAAAAGTTTGGTAAATATGGCCTGAGCGCTGAGACTAGCTCGACGGTGTGATGGTGTCATGGTACGGTGATGTCGGCAAAGGTCGGCCTGCCCAGGTGACAGAGAGGAGCTGGACGGACTGACGCCAGGTACAAACGTCGGTAGAATTTCTCTGCCAAAATAATACGATGCAGACAAACAAGAAATATTCTACATAGTAATTTTATGTAATGAACAACTGTGTAGTTAGGGAAAATAAAGCCTATTGGACAAACAATAACCACAGTAGCAGAATTCAGCCATGTCTAGGGCACCGTGCTTGCAAAACCATTAGTCACCTACGTGAAGTAGGAGTGCTTGTAGTGTGGGACATGCATAGATGACAGACGATTAGCCAAAAGCATTGACTGCCTCATGACTAAATAATAAAGAAAAGAGCATTAGGATCGGATCACCCTGTGTGTTTCCAGCAATCTCAATCCTTGTCGGCCCCTGCACTGTTCGGCATGGGCAGGGTCTCCTCGGTTGGCCCTGATCGGGTACCCTAGGGCATGCGTCCCCCAATGCTGTGTTCGGCCACCAGGCTTCCTGCCGCCGCTGCTCTAGCACGGGTTGGCATCTGGTGCTCGTATAGCTACGCATGTTTCTCGCCTTGATGGCCTATGCGCGCGCAGCCGGATTGAATCTGCAGACAAAATAGCAATGGACAACAGAGATTTTTCTTTTGGTAAAAGAATTGATCTACGTACAATGAAACAAACTGAAACTACAACACCTGATTGGGTGTTTGTTGAAGATCCATCGAACCGCGACGATCGCCTAGCAGGCTCTCAATGAAAGCACCAATGTCAGTGTCAAAACCGGCGGATCTCATAGTAGGGGTCCTAAGCTAGGCGTCTTGGAGTGATGGTAACATGGACACAGGTTTTACCCAGCTTCGGGCTCCCTTGATGAGATAATACCCTACATACTGTTTTGATTGTATTCATATGGGTGTAGTACAGAGTACATGTGTCTACCACGAGATTGTAATAATGAGTATGACATTGTTTATTGACTAGCCTGGCCTCGGTTTATATAAGACACCGGAGGCCTAGGGTTTAGGAGAGTCCTTGTCTTGGGCGCCAAGTCTTGTGGAGTCTTCCTTGTATGCGGCAAGGGTTGTCTGAACTGGCCCATGAGTATACGGCCATGGGGGTTGAGGGAGTCCTGGACTAGGGGGTGTCCGGATAGCCGAACTATCATCTTTGGCTGGACTCCAAGACTATGAAGATACAAGATTGAAGACTCCGTCTCGCGTCCGGATGGGACTTTCCTTGGCGTGGAAGGCAAGCTTGGCAATACGGATATGTAGATGTCCTACCATTGTAACCGACTCTGTGTAACCCTACCTATACGGATATGTGTCTATATAAACCGGAGGGTTTTAGTCCGTAGGACGAACAACAATCATACCATAGGCTAGCTTCTAGGGTTTAGCCTCATTGATCTCGTGGTAGATCTACTCTTGTACTACCCATATCATCAATATTAATCAAGCAGGAGTAGGGTTTTTCCTCCACCGAGAGAGCCCGAACCTGGGTAAAAACATAGTGTCCCTTGTCTCCTGCTACCATCCGCCTAGACGCATAGTTCGGGACCCCCTACCCGAGATCCGCCGGTTTTGACACCGACATTGGTGCTTTCATTGAGAGTTCCTCTGTGTCGTCGCCTTTAGGCCCGATGGCTCCTTTGATCATTAACAACGACGCGGTCCAGGGTGAGACTTTTCTCCCTGGACAGATCTTCATATTCGGCGGCTTTGCGCTGCGGGCCAACTCGCTTGGCCATCTGGAGCTACGCCCCCGGCCATCAGGTCAGATTTGGAAGTTTGAACTATACGGCTGACGTCTGTGGAGACTTGATCTTCGACGGGTTCGAGCCACTGCCCAGCGTGCCGCACTGTCACGACGGGCATGATCTAGCTATGCTGCCGGACAGTGCCCTGGAGGCCGCACAAGTGTCCGCTCCGACCCTTAGCTCAGAGCCGACTGCGCCGATCGAGGACGGGTGGCTGGACACCGCCTCGGGGGCTGCCACCTCTATGGCAATAGAGCCGAATACCAACCCTGTCCTTTGTGAAGCTCATGACTCCAAGGTTCCGGACTCCGGACCTTCCGCGCCCCTGCCAATCGAATCCGATTGGGCGCCGATCATGGAGTTCACCGCTGCGGACATCTTTCAGCACTCGCCCTTTGGCGACATCCTGAATTCACTAAAGTCTCTCTCTTTATGAGGAGAGCCCTGGCCGGATTATGGTCAGGAAGGTTGGGATGTGGACGACGAAGAAATTCAAAGCCCACCTAGCACCCACTTCGTAGCCACTGTCGATGAATTAACCGACATCCTAGACTTCGACTCCAAAGACATCGACGGTATGGACGACAATGCAGGAGACGACCAAGACCCAGCACCTACAGGGCACTGGAAGGCCACCTCGTCATACGACATATACATGGTGGACATCCCAAAGGATGGGAATGGCGATGGAGCAACGGAGGACGACCCCTCCAAGAAATAGCCTAAGCGCTGATGTCAGCGGCGCCGCTCTAAATCCCGCCACAGCAAAAATGGAGATTCCGGCACCGGAGACAACAACACCCCGGAACAGTGCCAAAGACAACCCCCTCCAACAGGATTCAATGCAGGAGGATGGAGAAGCCAACCCTCATGAGAGAGCGGCAGACAGAGAGGTAGAGGACGATAATTATATGCCTCCCTCCGAAGATGAGGCAAGCCTCGACGACGACGAATTTGTCGTGGCTGAGGATCTCGTCGAACAAGAGCATTTCAAACGCAGGCTTATGGCCACGGCAAGCAGCCTCAAGAAAAAGCTGCAACAGCTTCAAGCTGACCAAGACTTGCTAGCCGATAGATGGACTGAAGTCCTTGCGGCCGAAGAGTATGAACTCGAACGCCCCTCCAAGAGCTACCCAAAATGCAGGCTGCTACCCCGATTAGAGGAGGAAGCATTTCAACCTACATCACCACCACATGACGCGACCGACCGGCCACCTCGTGGCCACGACAGAGAGGCCTCTAGGCCCTCCGCTAAAGCCGCACCCCGAAGTCGCTTGAAGAATACAAAACCACAGGGGAGTGCACCAGACTTGCGAGACATATTGGAGGACAAGGCAAGACAAAAAAGATCAATCTATGGATCGCGTCGGCGTCCCACAATACGTGATGACAACCATCATGCCGGATACAGCAAATCCGGCCGGGCCGAACACAGTAGACAAAGCTCATTTGAGCTACGTCGTGATATAGCCCAATACAGAGGCGCCACACACCCACTATGCTTCACAGACGAAGTAATGGATCATCAAATCCCCGAGGGTTTCAAACCCGTAAAGATCAAATCATACGACAGCACAACAGATTGCGGTTTGGATCGAGGACTATCTCCTTCACATCCACATGGCCCGCGGTGATGATCTACACGCCATCAAATACCTCCCACTCAAGCTCAAAGGACCAGCGCGGCATTGGCTTAACAGCTTGCCAGGAGAGTCAATCAGTTGTCGGGAAGACCTAGAAGCCGCATTCCTCGACAACTTCCAGGGCACTTATGTCCGACCACCAGACGCCGATGACCTAAGCCACATAATCCAGCTGCCAGAAGAATCGGCCAGACAATTCTGGACATGGTTCCTAACCAAGAAAAATCAAATCGTCGACTGTCCGGATGCAGAGGTCCTTGCAGCCTTCAAACACAACATCCGCGATGAGTGGCGTGCCCGGCACCTAGGACAGGAAAAGACGAAATCCATGGCAGCCCTCACAACACTCATGACCCGCTTCTGCGCGGGAGAGGATAGCTGGCTAGCTCGTAATAACAACATGACCAAGAGCCCCGGTAATTCGGATACCAAGGGCACCAATGGCAGGTCGTGTCGCAACAAGCACAAGCGCCGCATTAATGGCGACAATGCTGAGGATACGGCAGTCAATGCCGGATTCAGAGGCTCTAAATCCGGTCAGCGGAAAAAGCCATTCAAAAGAAATACTCCGGGCCCATCCAATTTGGACCGAATACTCGATCGCTCGTGCCAGATACACGGCACCCCCGAAAAGCCAGCCAATCACACCAACAGGGATTGTTGGGTGTTCAAGCAGGCAGGAAAAATAATTGCCGAAAACAATGACAAGGGGCTGCACAGCGATGATGAGGAGGAGACCCGGCCGCCGAACAATAGGGGACAGGAGGGTTTTCCCCCACAAGTGCGGATGCTGAACATGATATACGCAACCCACATACCCAAAAGGGAGCGGAAGCGTGCACTCGGGGACGTATATGCGTTGTTGCCAGTCGCCCCAAAGTTCTATCCGTGGTCCTCCTGCCCGATCACTTTTGATCGAAGGGACCACCCCACTAGCATCCGCCACGGAAAATTCGCCGCATTGGTTCTAGTCCCAATCGTCGACGGATTTCACCTCACTAGAGTCCTGATGGACGGCGGCAGCAGCGTGAACCTGCTTTATCAGGATACAATGTGCAAGATGGGCATAGACCCCTCAAGGATTAAACCCATAAAGACGACCTTTAAAGTCATCATACCAGGTGTAGAGGCCAACTGTACAGGCTCAGTTACACTTGAAGTGGTCTTCGGATCCCCGGATAACTTCTGAAGCGAGGAGTTAATCTTCGACATAATCTCGTTCCGCAGCGGCTATCACGCACTGCTCGGATGAACCGCATTTGCAAAGTTCAATACAGTGCCGCACTATGCATACCTCAAGCTCAAGATGCCAGGCCCTCAAGAAGTCATTACGGTCAATGGAAACACCGAACGCTCTCTCCGGACGGAGGAGCATACAGCGGCTCTCTCGGCGGAAGTACAAAGCAGCCTCTTAAGGCAATTCTCGAGTTTGGCCGTTAAGCGGCCGGACACCATCAAGCGCAATCGGAGTAACCCACAACAAGACCGCATGGCATGTTCCGAGCACGCATAGCAATGCGGCCCCAACGCCAGCCCTCGCGAAATCGTGAGATCAGTACCACATGTACATAATTACGCTCTAGAGATACCATGGGCATAGGGGTAGGGGCACTACCACAGCATGCCCGGAGAGCGGCTCAACCGCACCAGGGGCTCCCAATTTTGTCATTCTTTTTTTTTCTTATTCTCAGGACTCCGTTTTCCAGAAGCCCGGTCCGGCAGTAGAATCGCCGAACTCACGATGCAACAGCCAGGGAAGCAGAAAAGCTACGTCGAGTGTCCAAGTGGTCTCTATTATGAGCAATATACCTATTTCGTATACAATCCCGCAACCTACCCCTGGAGGGGGACATGTTAAATAGTCCCATCCCTTGCTTATCACACTATTTGCATCGTTCTGCTTTCATTGCAGTATTTTTTGAATAAACAATGCATCACTTTTTGCCTATTATTGCATTACCCTTTTTTTCACTTACGACATGTCGCATCCGTACGCTTTGGTATGGCCAAATACACCAGGGGCTTAAGTTCCCCAAAATATGGTGTGATAAGTCCGAACACTTTCACAAGTGCGGCACCCCGAACTTATAGCATTATATGCATCGGTTCCGAATCATGTCTTGGGTCAATAGTTGGGTTTGCCCGGCTCCCATGTTTTGGTACCTTACGTTCCGTTATATCGGCTAAGGTAGCACTGGGAGAACCACTGCGATTGTGCCCCAATTGAGATGGGTGAGCACCTCAGTGGATAAAGCTAAAACTGACCGTCATGATAGGGCGAGAGCCGGTCGCTGTTCGAGAGGTTTTTTCGAGTCCCTAAAGACTTATGCCGCTTAGAGCGAGGAGCCGTCTTTGTCCGGCCCAAGCGTGGATAGCACCCCGAATTCAGTCTTTCGAACACTATGGGCTTCGCCGAAATTTAAAATTATAGAATTCTATGGCTAAGTGGGAGTGTTCAAGAATCATAAGTCCGGTTGCCTTCTTCGTTGTGTTGCGCGCCTCCCTCGAAGGACCCAAAAATGGGAACAAGAGCGCTCAAGTTTATCCCGAACACCCCAGCACTCGTGGCATGGGGGCTGAAGCCAACGACTTGCCATCTCTCAAATTCGATAAACGGCCGCACAGAAGGTAATATTTTAAATTAAAAAGCGTTGCTTAGCGCATACGAACAAAGTTTTCAGCGCACGGGATAACAAATGCGAGTCTACTAAAAAATTACATCTTTGGAGCATTCGCCCGCTATAAGGCGGGCACCCTTCAGGACACCCTTATAGTACATCTTGGGCGTGCGATACTCCTTGCCCGGCGGTGGCGCGTTCGTCACAAGCTTCTCGGCGTCCATCTTGCCCCAGTGCACTTTAGCGTGGGCAAGGGCCCTACGGGCACCTTCAATGCAGATGGAATGCTTGATGACTTCGATCCACGGACAGGCGTCCACCAGCCGCCGCACCAGACCGAAGTAGCTCCCAGGCATGGCTTCTTTAGGCCACAACCGAACTATGAGGCCCTTCATGGCTTGTTCGGCCACCTTGTGGAGCTCGACCAGCTGCTTCAGCTGGTCGCTCAGGGGCACCGGATGTCCGGCCTCAGCATATTGAGACCAGAATACCTACTCCGTCGAGCTCCCTTCCTCGGCCCGGTAGAATGCGGCAGCGTCGGACACACTGCGGGGCAGATCTGCGAATGCTCCTGGAGAGCTCCGGATTCGGGTAAGTAACAAGTAATTCACTTTCACGTGCTTGCTTTGCATGGAGAATGCCTTACCCGCCGCTATCTTCCTTATCGCCTCAATCTCCTGAAGGGCTTTTTGGGCTTCGGCCTTAGCGGCCTTGGCACTCTCAAGAGTAGAGGCGAGCTCGGACTCTCGAGTCTTCGAGTCACGCTCCAAACTCTCATGTTTTTCCACGAGAGCCTGGAGCTCTCGCCGCACCTCCGCCACCCGTGCCTCCTGCTTCTCTCGCTCGGTGCGCTCCGCGGCCGCACTCTTTTCGGCCTCGGACACCGCCTCTTTTAGGGTCGCCACCTCGTTCGTGGCCCCTGCAATACTCACATTATTCCTGTCATTTTTGGCAACCAAATCCTTCCTATAAGGTATTACTCTGATAAGGTATTACTTACCTTCCTTGTCCTCGAGCTGCTTCTTGGCACGGCCAATCTCGTTCTTGGACCGCTTGAGGCTCTCCTTCAACACATTGACCTCCGCAGTCAGTGCGGCAGAGGTCAGCAGTGCTGCCTGCATTCCCATATTGACATGCTTATGTTAGACTCCTGCGTATATCTTTTTAGATCCTTAGTTCGACTTTTCTTTCTGAACCCCAAACTGAGCATCAGGGGCTACTGTCTATGCGGTACTATTTTTACATATCTTAATTACATACCTCAAAGCCTATTAGAGGGCTGGTACAGGCCTCAGTCAGCCCGCTCTTGGCGGACTGAACTTTCTGGATCACCGCACTCATAACAGTGTGGTGCTCCTCATCGATGGCGGCACCGTTAAGCGCCTCCAGCAAATTATCCGGTGCCTCCGGTTGGACGGAGGCCACCAGCGTCGCAATCTTTCCCTTCCTACGAAGAGCCCGCCTGCCAGACTTTGGAACCACTGTAGGTTCCGGTACAGAGTCCGGCACAGGGCCAGACTGAGAGACCTCTGGGGTTTCGCCCTCTTTGCGCTCGGAGTCCGGGAGGTCGCCTTGCGGCGCCTCCAGGACCACCTCCTCCTGGTTGGGCCCCTTTTGGGATTCCATCGTGGCATCGTCTATGTCATGGGGGGAGGAGGCGGTCGGAAGTGAAGTGTTGTTCACATCCGACGAATCCAGGGAGCCGCTCGACGAAGCGGGAAGCTCGTCCTTGGGCGGGCTACATGGGTGTATTCGGCGTTAGAAGACACTACGCGACAAAGAAAAAATCATGAGTTTTTCTGGAATCGGGACACTTACGATCTCGCCAGGGGCTTGGCCCTCGAGGGCCAATCCTCTTCGCCGTCGTCGGCGTTGGTGGAGTATTCCGGAGGAAGGGCCTTTCCCTTCTTGGACCCTCCAGCCTCCCCAATGGGGGAGGCCTTCCTTTTCTTCTCTCCCCCTGCTGGGGGTGAGGCTTTCCTTTTCTCCTCCTCGTTTTCACGGGAGGAGTCCGCCTTAGAGTCATCGGACAATGAGTCCGATAACACCTGATGCCGGGAACTCTTTTGGGTTCCCGTGGCCTTCTTCTTGGCCTTCTTCTCCGGCACCATGTAAGGCGGCGGAGCCAGCAGCCCCGTCAATCGGGCGTCCGCTGGGTCTTCTGGTAAGGGAGCCGGACAGTTAACCTGCCCGGACTTCTTCTGCCAGGCCTGTCAAAGGTAAGGGAGTTTAGATCCCGCATAGAGTCAAACTATGAAAAACAAGTGTCCCGTAAAGGGTAAAATAGCTTACCTCGCCGGCTTGACGCTGCGAGGTGAATCCACGATCCTTGGTAGCGGATGCGGGAGCCTCGGCGCCCTTGAACAGCACCCTCCAGGCGTCTTCGTACGTAGTGTCGAAGAGCCTGCTCAAGGTCTGGTGCTGGGCCGGATCAAACTCCCACAAGTTGAAAGCCCGTTGTTGGCAGGGGAGGATCCGGTGGACGAGCATGACCTGGATCACATTGACGAGCTTGGTCTTCTTGTTCACGAGGTCTTGGACGCAGGTTTGGAGTCCGGTCAGCTCATCTAAATCGCCCCATTTCAGGCCCTTCTCTTTCCAGGAGGTGAGCCGAGTGGGGATGACAGATCTGAATTCGGGGCCCGCTGTCCATTCAGGGTCACGCGGCTCGGTGATGTAGAACCACCCCGATTGCCACCCTTTAATGGTTTCCACGAAGGCGCCATCGAGCCATGTGATGTTGGGCATCTTGCCCACCATGGAGCCTCCGCACTCCGCCTGCTGGCCGCCCACTACCTTCGGCTTGACATTGAAGGTCTTCAGCCATAAGCCAAAGTGGGTTTTTATTCGGAGGAAGGCCTCGCACACAACGATAAACACTGAGATGTTGAGGATGAAATTCGGGGCCAAATCATGGAAATCCAGGCCATAGTAGAACATGAGCCCCCGGACGAATGGGTGGAGTGGGAAGCCTAGTCCGCGGAGGAAATGGGGGAGGAACACCACCCTCTCATGGGGCTTGGCTGTAGGGACGAGCTGCCCCTCGTCTGGAAGCCGGTGCGCAATGTCGTTGTGCAGGTATCCGGCTTTCCTTAAATTCTTGATGTGCCCCTCCGTGACGGAGGAGGCCATCCACTTTCCTCCCGCTCCGGACATGGCTGGGGAAGGTTGAGGCGAGATGTGCGGACTTGGGCGCTGGAGCTCGAGTACGCGGAAATGGATAAGCAAAGGAGGAAGAAGGCGTGGGTAAAAAGGTGGATCATATCCCCTTATATATGGACGGACGAAACTATGCGTCCCCACTGGCCTGGTAAAACTCGCTTATCTCCCAAGCGCCGTAATCAATGGCGCGGTTGGGTTACCCATGCCCGCATTGATGAGAATCCCGGAATAAGGGGACACGATCTCTGCTTTGACAAGACGTGCCAAGGAAACCGCTTCGCTAAACGCGCTGAGGTGGAACAGTAAAAACGATTCGAATAAAGGCTTGGCCATGGTGTGATGTCACGCCACGGAATACGTCAGCAGATTGAACTTGTGTAAATATTATTCTCTCTACGGTGGTATGTGGAACTTATCTTGCAGACCCGGACACTATCCTTGTGTTCAAAATCTTCTATGAAGTATTCGAAGGAGGAACCCGCCTTGCAATGCCGAAGAAAATATGCGCGCCGGACTTGTCGTCATTGAAGCCTGGTTCAGGGGCTACTGAGGGAGTCTTGGACTAGGGGTTGTCCGGATAGCCGAACTATCATCTTTGGCCGGACTCCAAGACTATGAAGATACAAGATTGAAGACTCCGTCCCGTGTCCGGATGGGACTTTCCTTGGCGTGGAAGGCAAGCTTGGCAATACAGATATGTAGATCTCCTACCATTGTAACCGACTCTGTGTAACCCTAGCCCTCTCAGGTGTCTATATAAACCGGAGGGTTTTAGTCCGTAGGACGAACAACAATCATACCATAGGCTAGCTTCTAGGGTTTAGCCTCATTGATCTCGTGGTAGATCTACTCTTGTACTACCCATATCATCAATATTAATCAAGCAGGAGTAGGGTTTTACCTCCACCGAGAGAGCCCGAACCTGGGTAAAAACATCCTGTCCCTTGTCTCCCGTTACCATCTGCCTAGACGCACAGTTCGGGACCCCCTACCCAAGATCCGCCGATTTTGACACCGACAGGGGTCCTCATCCCAATCCAACTGATCGGGAGACAACGTGGTGAGTAACCCTAGTCCAGGACACCGGCAGCGAGATCGCCTTCGCCTTCGTCAGGGCCATCACCAAGGCCCAGCACCACGTCGCCGTCGTCGTCTTTAGGGAAGCACCCGACACGGCGGCCATCTTCTCCGAACACCCTCACGTAGAGGGTCGCGTCGCCATCGAACTTGAAGTGGAGGGTGCACCATCAGCCCAGGCCACGCGCGCGGGCACACGTCTGCCAGCAGCGGTCCAGGGCCATGTTCCCGGCGATAGAGATCTCCACCACGACCCAGGAGGCCCTGCTGCAGCAGCCATCTGCTTGGAGCCAAAGCCCGCCAGGGGCACCAGCCGGAATTTCACCGACGAAGAAGCGGGGAAGCTGGAGCCAGTTGCCGGCCGGATCCGCTGACCACACGACAAACTCCGGCATCACCTCTGCCGAGTGGAAGCGCGGCCTGGGAGGCCACGTAGCCACGACGCGCCTTCCCCCGCCCATCGGGCGGTCATCACCGCACGAAGGACCACCACCGCAACCACGAGGAGCTGCTGTAGGAGTCGCGGGGTGCTTGCGAGGACGACCTCGGCCGCGTTTGGGTGGAGGGGAGCCAGGCCCTTCCTCGCGAGCCTTCCCCTTTTCCGCGGCCGAAAACCTCTTCGTGGGCACCATGGGACGCGGCGAGCAACTAGATCAAGGAGGAAGAAGAAGCAGGCGGGGGAAAGGAGATGAGCAGTGGGGCACCTGCGCCCCCCCCCCCCCACATTTATAGCCCGAGGGAGGCTAACCGTCGGCCTCCATGACTGCAGGTAATCATTCCTTGTTTTGCATGCGGCAGGGACTCGTCAAATCGGGCAGTTGCCGAGGCAGCATGGGGAAGCGGAGACGCCCATGTCCAATCAACCGTCACGCAGGGACTAGGCCGCGGGCTGTTGGGGCTCGTGGCGCTCCGCACTTGCCCTTTGGCTTTGCTGCTAAGACAAGTCCGAGCGCGCCTTGGGCCCGGGGGCTACTGTCGGCTTTCTAGGAACGGGGGTCCCCAGGCTTGCCTGCCAACGGCCTGCGGCGTGGCTCAAGCAGAGGCCCAGTACGGCCCGTCTACATCAACCCAAGCTCAAGACCCTGGCGAGGGGCCAAGCCTCGCGGGGCGGATGATGCAAGGCTTCCTCAAGGGCGGCCTCACCAGGCAGGCTCGCGAGGAGGCAGAGAGATCAAGGCAGGGGTACCTCGCGAGGTGCTCAGGACGCAAGCCATGATGATCGAGACCCGACGGGTGCCAGGCGGGCACCAGGCTGTGCAGTGTCCTCGTTTACTCTTTGGTGCAAAGGGGCAAGCACAGGCGCGGAGTACCGAGGCATCAAGTAAAGGTTACCATATCAGTGCAATGAGATCAGGACCAGTAGAGCGGCAGGATGGAGGTCACCGTGGAGCCCAAGATGGCGTCATCACCAGTGCCTTTGGCAGCCGAAGACCAACTTTAGTCAGGATAACTTGTACTAGCTGCCCCCCTTCAAAATGGCCGTTGTTGGCTGCCTTCCCGCTCAATATTTGAGAAGAGGACCAGGGCCCCTATAAATAGAGATAGTTGCCACCGTAGAGGGGGGATCTGATCTCATCCAGAGCAGATCGAATCCATCCCAAGTAGAACACCGCACCAGCTCAAGAACACCCCTCGCGAAGCTATTCTTCCTCTGTACTATTCATCATCAGCCTCAGAGGCAATCCACCACACCACAAACTAGAGTAGGGTATTACACCACAACGGTGGCCCGAACTAGTATAAACCTTGTGCCCTTGTGTTGTCCATCGTGTAGCTTAGATTCGTGACAAGGCTTTGGGGCGTGGATCGGTAGGGAGAAGATCTTCATGCGCACCCTAGAGTTCGAACCTTAAGGGTTTTGCCGGAACCTGATATCCAACAACTTGGGTCCTTGCACATCGTGGATGTGCAGCAACCCCTCATGCATCTGGATGACCTAAGGGTGCTGCACCACCTCTCGCAAATATGGGTTGATGACATTCCTGAAGAACTTGTCCTTGGAGGAGCTTGAAGCGGCCATGGCAGATGGGATCTGACGGAAAACAACAAGGAAAAGAAAATATAATATTTCTCCGCGATATGGTTGTCAATAGGTTCGAGGGGTATATAAAGATTTTTTATCTTGGGAAACAAGCAAGCTGTAGAAAAACAGAGTCCGGAAGGTACTCGAGGTGGGCAGAACCCACCTGGGCACCCACCAGGGTATTCTTCCTGTTAGTTTCTTATTTTCCTAATTTTTGTTATACTCCAAAACTGACAGAAAATAGTTTTGCGGATTTTTCGGAGTCCGTTTACTTACTGTATCCCGTGCCTCCTCTTTTTCACGATTCTGGAGTGTTCCGAAAGGTCTCTCTTATGTGTTCTTCTGGTGTCATAGTTTGGATAATATTACTTTCAACATTAATGGGCGCACCTGAGATATAATGTTTTATTCATTGCCCATTGACAACCTTCGGGTTACTACCTTCGGCATTATTTATTTTGATAACTCCACACCGATAAATGTCCTCGACGACATAGGGTCCTTCCCATTTGGAGAGGAGTTTTCCTGCAAAGAATATGAAATGAGAGTTGTACAAAAGAACATATTCTCCAACTTTGAACTCATGCTTCTGGATTCTTTAATCATGCCATCTTTTAACTTTTTCTTTAAATTACTTGGCATTTTCATAAGCTTGGGTTCTCCATTCATCTAATGAGCTAATGTCAAATAAACTCTTTTCACCGGCAAGTTTAAAATCATAGTTGAGTTCTTTGATTGCCCAATATTCTTTATGTTCTAACTCAAGAGGCGAATGACAAGCTTTTCCATAAACAATTTTATAAGGAGACATACCCATAGAATTTTTGTATGCTGTTCTATAAGCCCAAAGTGCATCATCTAATTTCTTAGACCAATTCTTTCGGGACCTATTGATAGTCTTTTGCAAAATTAATTTTATTTCTCTATTGCTAAGTTCAACTTGACCACTAGACTGAGAATGATAGGATGATGCAATTCTATGATTAACATCAAACTTGGCAAGCATTTTATGGAAAGCACCATGAATAAAGTGTGAACCACCATCGGTCATTAAATATCTAGGGACTCCAAACCTTGGGGAAATAACTTCCTTAAGCATTTTAATAGAGGTGTTCTGATAGCTTCTACCCATTTAGTAACATAATCAACAACAACCAAACTATGTCTATACCCATTAGAGGAAGGAAAAGGTCCCATGTAACCAAAACCCCAAACATCAAATGGTTCAATAGCAAGTGAATAATTCATAGGCATTTCTTGGCGCTTACCGATATTACCTACTCTTTGACATCCTTGAAGAGAGTAGGCCAATACAATCTAGATTGCAACACCTTATGAGTAGTTCTGTCTCCCGCATGATGCCCTCCATAAGCTTTAGAGTGACATTTCCATAGGATTTTTCCCTGTTCATTATCAGGTACACAACGTCTAATTATACCATCTACTCCTTATTTATAAAGATGTGGGTCATCACAAAAGCAGTGTCTTAAATCATAGATAGCAACAATGTAATTAGCATAGTCAGCATACCAAGGAGTGTTATGAGAATCATTTATTGCAGCTAACTGCTCATCAGGAAAGCTATCATCAATAGGTACTGTGTGATCAATCATATTTTTAAGCCTAGACAAATTATCAGCTACGGGGTTCTCTGCTCCTTTTCCATCAGTGATATGTAAATCAAATTTTTTAGCAAGATAACCCAACGAATAAGTCTACGTTTAGCATCTTTCTTTTCCATAAGATATTTAATAGCAGCATGGTGGGCGTGAACAATTACTTTTGAATCAACAATTTAAGATCTAAATTTATAACAAGCAAACACCACTGCTAGAAATTCTTTTTCAGTAGTTGCATAATTTCATTGAGCATTGTCTAGATTTTTACTAGCATAATGAATACCATTTAGTTTTTTATCAACTCTTTGTCCTAGAATAGCACCAACAGCATAATCACTAGCATCACACACAATTTCAAAAGGCAAGTTCCAATCAGGTGGTTGAATAATAGGTGCAGAAATTAAGGCTTTCTTGAGTGTTTCGAAGGCTTCTAAACAATCATCATCAAAAACGAAAGGAACATCCTTTTACAAAATATTTGAAAGGGGCCTAGAAATGTTAGAGAAGTCTGTGATAAATCTCCTATAGAAACCAGCATGACCTAAGAAACTACGAATACATTTGATATCCTTACGACATGGCATTATCTCAATTGCATCAACCTTAGCTTTGTCCACTTCAATACCTGTTTCAAAAATTTTACGACCTGTGACAATACCTTCATTAACCATAAAGTGGCACTTCTCCCAATTCAAGACAAGATTTGTTTGCTTGCATCTCTGCAAAACTCGATCAAGATTGCCTAAACAATCATCAAAAGACTTCCCATAAACAGAGAAGTCGTCCATGAAAACCTCAACAATCTTTTCACAAAAGTCAGAGAATATAGCAGTCATACATCTTTGAAAGGTAGTAGGTGCATTGAATAAACCAAAAGGCATACGTCTATAAGCATAAGTTCCAAATGGACAAGTGAAAGTGGTCTTTTCTTGATCATGTTGAGAAACAGGTATTTGTGAAAAACCAGAGTATCTATCAAGGAAGAAAAATGTGTGTGCTTAGATAATCTTTCTAGCATTTGATCAATGAAAGGTAGAGGGTAATGATCGTTTCTAGTTGCTTTGTTTAATTTTCTAAAATCAATTACCATTCTATAGCCTGTAACAATTATTTGTGGAATAAGTTCATTCTTATCATTAGGAACAACATTAATACCGCCTTTCTTAGGGACACAATGAACAGGACTTACCCATCTACTATCAGCTACAGGATAGATTATACATGCTTCCAAAAGTTTTAATATTTTTGTTCTTACCACTTCCTTCATCTTTGGATTTAACCGACGTTGGTGATCAACAATGGGTTTAGCATCAGGTTCCATATTAATCTTGTGTTGACATAGAGTGGGACTAATGCCCTTTAAATCAACAAGAGTATATCCAATAGTAGCTCGGTGCTTCCTTAGAACTTTCAATAATCTTTCTTCTTTATGTTCTGATAGGTTAGCACTAATAATAACAGGATATATCTTGTTCTCATCAAGATAAGCATATTTGAAAGTTTCTGGCAATTGTTTTAATTCAAACACAGGATCATCTTTAGGTGGAGGAGGACCTCATAGAGTTTCAATAGGCAAATTGTGTTTAAGCAGAGGACGTTGTTCAAAGAAAATCTTATTTATTTCATTTCTTTCATGCATATGCAAATCATTTTAATGGTCTAGCAGATATTGTTCTAAAGGATCAGTAGGAGGCACAACAATAGAAGCAAGACCAACTATTTCATCCTTACTAGGCAATTCCTTTTCGAAGCTTTCTACTAAACTTGGAAAAATTAAACTCATGAGACTCATCACCAACACTAACACCGATAGTTTGTTTCTCACAATCTATTTTAGAATTAATGATGTTCAAGAAAGGTCTACCAAAGATAATGGGACAAAAGTCATCTTGTGGGGAAACAAGAACAAGAAAATCAGTAGGGTATTTTATTTTCCCATAGAAGACTTCAACACCTCTAACAATCCCAAGTGGTGTGATGGTGTCTCTATTAGCAAGTTTAATAGTAGCATCTATTTCTTCTATTTCAGCTGGTGCTATGTCATTCATAATTTCTTGATATAAAGTAAAGGGAATAGCACTCACACTAGCACCTATTTCACATAAACCATGATAACAGTGATCTACTATTTTAACTTAGACAACAGGCAGGCCAACAACGGGTCTATGTTTTTCCTCTTTTGCGGGTTTGGCAATTCTAGTGGCTTCATTACAGAATTAATAACATGCCCATCTATATTTTCTTCCAGGAGATCCTTAACCATAGCAACACTAGGTTCTACTTTGATTTGTTCATCAAGTTTAGGTGATCTAATATAAATTTTGGGAAAGGTGGTTTCTCAATGTAAGCAGTAGGAACAACTAGATCAACATTATAAAGTATAGTTTCCTCTTTAGCTAGTTCCGGTTCTTTAATTTCTTCTTTAATATGTGAGTGACATTTAAACCACTTCTCCTTAGAGAGATCAACATGAGTAGCAAATGATTCACAAAAGGAGGCTACTATCTCAGAGTCAAGTCCATATTTAGTGCTAAACTTTTGAAAAGCATTGGTATTCATAAAAGATTTAACACAATTATACTTAAGCTTAATACCTGACTCTTTACATTCGTCAAGTTCCCAATCTTCAGAGTTGCGTTTAATTCTTTCCAAAAGATCCCACCGGAATTCAATAGTCTTCTTCATAAAAGAACCAATGCAAGAAGTTTCGAGCATGGATTGATCATGACGAGAAAGCCAAGCATAAAAACTCCGAAAAATAATTTCTCTTGAGAGCTCATAATTGGGGCATGAATATAACATTGACTTAAGCCTCCTCTAAACTAGAGCAATACTTTCTCCTTCACAAGGCCAAAAATTATATATATATATATAACTCCGATCAGATGAACTAGATGCATAGGATAATTTTTTTGATGGAACTCCAATCTCAATCGATTCCAATTCCAAGATCCAATATCATTGCAATGCCTATACCATGCCAATGCTTTTCCCTTCAAACAAAAGGGGAAACCTTCTTCTTAACTACATCTCCGGATAAACCTGCAAGCTTAAAAAATCCACAAATTTGTTCCACATATATCAAGTGCATATCAGGATGTTCGGTTCCATCTCACTACTGGAATGTCCGAAGAAGAAGAAGAAGAAGAAGAAGAAGAAGAAGAAGAAGAAGAAGAAGAAGAAGAAGAAGAAGAAGAAGAAGAAGAAGAAGAAGACACCCTGAC